>NC_140973.1:6706915-6736915 GCF_056783735.1 Eptatretus burgeri | reverse complement strand
CCTCTCTCCTCCTCCTCCTCTCTCCTCCTCCTCCTCTCTCCTCCTCCTCCTCTCTCTCCTCCTCCTCCTCTCTCCTCCTCCTCCTCTCTCCTCCTCCTCCTCTCTCCTCCTCCTCCTCTCTCCTCCTCTCTCCTCCTCCTCCTCTCTCCTCCTCCTCCTCTCTCCTCCTCCTCCTCTCTCCTCCTCCTCCTCTCTCCTCCTCCTCCTCTCTCCTCTCTCCTCCTCTCTCCTCTCTCCTCCTCTCTCCTCTCTCCTCCTCTCTCCTCTCTCCTCCTCCTCCTCTCTCCTCTCTCCTCCTCCCTCCTCCTCCTCTCTCCTCCTCCCTCCTCCTCCTCTCTCTCCTCCCTCCTCCTCCTCTCTCCTCCTCCTCCTCTCTCCTCCTCCTCCTCTCTCCTCCTCTCTCTCTCTCTCCTCCTCTCTCCTCTCTCCCTCCTCTCTCCTCTCTCCTCCTCTCTCCTCTCTCCTCCTCCTCCTCCTCCTCCTCTCTCCTCCTCTCTCCTCCTCTCTCCTCTCTCCTCCTCCTCCTCTCTCCTCCTCCTCCTCTCTCCTCCTCCTCCTCTCTCCTCCTCCTCCTCCTCTCTCCTCTCTCCTCTCTCCTCCTCTCTCCTCCTCCTCCTCTCTCCTCCTCCTCCTCTCTCCTCCTCCTCCTCTCTCCTCCTCCTCCTCTCTCCTCCTCTCTCCTCCTCCTCCTCCTCTCTCCTCCTCCTCCTCTCTCCTCCTCCTCCTCTCTCCTCCTCCTCCTCTCTCTCCTCCTCCTCCTCTCTCCTCCTCCTCCTCTCTCCTCCTCCTCCTCTCTCCTCCTCCTCCTCCTCTCTCCTCCTCCTCCTCCTCCTCTCCTCCTCCTCCTCCTCTCTCCTCCTCCTCCTCTCTCTCCCCCTCTCTCTCTCCTCCTCCTCCTCTCTCTCTTTCCTCTCTCTCTTCCCACTCTCTCTCTTCCCACTCTCTCTTTCTTTCCCCCTCCCTCCTTTCACTCACCCCCTTGACCCCCCTTCCCTGCCCCCACCCTTCTCCCTCTCCCCACTCTTCCCCCCCCCCCTCACTATTCCCGTCAGCGAAGCGACGGTTGGTATTTGTTCGTAAATTACTGTTTCAAACCATTACCGATTTCTTTGTGGAAACATTATTAAATATTTTCATGGTTCACTTCTCCGATCCTCAGATTCTCATTTCCTGACATCCAATCTCTCCCCCTCCTACCCTCTCCAACACCTGTAGGATCCCGGTGAACGTGAAACGATGTCTGTGTTACCATTTGTGGTTTTGATTGGATTTCTTGGGGCAGGTAAGAGAGTGAAAAGGATGAGATGTGTGTTGGATTGTTGGATAAATAGATTGTTATTTAAAATAATTCAATGTTCAACTTTATCCAAAATTTTGATTTTCTTGCCAATTTACCTGATGTGGGATTTTATTTACTTCTTTGTGATTTCTGATTAATTAAGGTTAAAAAGCCAATTTTTTTCTCTTCTATTATGAATCTTATTTTCTCTTCTTTGATTCAAATTATTTTGATTTAATTTTTGAAGACATTCCTGGGTACACCGGTATAGCGGGGCAACTTAGCATAACAATTGTGCATTTTATGAGGAAAGCACCAAATTTGGCACACTAGTAGCCGAACATATTATGAACAGATTTGGATATTGGGCCATCTCAAACTCAGCCGCTGATGGCTGTGGCAGCCATTTTCCAAAATGGCCACTAGCGGTTACTATAATTTCACTCTAACATTGGTTTGAACATTTATTAAAAGCTGAATTAAGAAAAACATAACCTGTAGCCACCTCAAGTTTAAAGATAGCCGCCATTTTGCAAGATGGCTGCTAATTATTTGTAGTACCGGACGACTATCTCACTCATAGAAATTGGTTGTTGAGAATGGTGGCAAACGAATCATGGGCTGCGTCTCATTCATATGAATACCGACATCTCACTCATCGAATTGATCGAGAGATGTCTGATTGAAATGTTCCGAATCAGTGACACAGTCTGCTCTGTTAATATTCTCTCAATTTTGTGAGCACTCTCCCTCATACACACATACACACACACACACACACACACACACACACACACACACACACACACACACACACACACACACACACACACACACACACACACACACACACACACAGCTGTGCATTCAAGTGCGGCCTTTTTGCTCTTGCAATGCTTCAGACACCTCTTCTTGCGCTTGCACGATACTAGCTCATAGCAGGTGTGGGCTGCTTTGGGTGGCTTCGTCCAGTGTGGCTCTAACACCCCCTCATCATTCTTGACCCAGCCCCAGCTGGATGGAGGAGGCAGCTCTGGCGTTGGTAGCAGTGTTTGACCCCACACATGGCCTCCTTGGTAGGCCGCCCTCTTCACATGCTCCTCCAGAGCTGCCTTGGTTGGCGGGATCAGCTGCACGTTGTTCTTCTCCTCTTTCCTCCCACCCCGCCCCCCTTCTCTTTCCTCCTCCCATCCCTTATCCTCCCTCCTCCCATCCCTTATCCTCCCTCCTCCCATTCCTTCTCCTCCCTCCTCCCATCCCTTATCCTCCCTCCTCCCATCCCTTATCCTCCCTCATCCCACCCCACCCCTCCCTCCGGATTCTCACCCCCTCCGGATTCTCACCCCCTCCCCTGATTCGTGTCGTTTTGCTTTTGGGTTTCCACTCCTTAGGAGAGGTGAACAGTGCAAAAATACAAGTTTTTTTTCCACAGCTGACTTGGAATACCCTCTGCCACCACCCCCACGTCGCACTACACAATACACATTTACATAGAGAACCCATCCTGAACCCCTGTGGCTACAGATGAAACCAAGTAGCCCATGTTCACCACGAGGTCAAACTTGGTCTGTGTGCCAAGTTTGGTGGCAATTGTCCCAGTAGTTTTGGTGTGATTGATGTAACACACACACACACACACACACACACACACACACACACACACACACACACACACACACACACACACACACTCACAAACTTCTTTATGAATTGTATTTTTACAAATAAACACTAATAAAAATCAGTGCCACTTATACCATGAAAACAAAATCTCAAAGTGCAAATGAGAAAACAATTTTAAGAACCAACAATATTTTAAAGTACTCCAGGAACCCGTGGAAATTCCACATAATGTCCAATTTTAATCATAACGCTGTATTTTCGTTTCAAAATGACACAAAACGTGTTTATCAACCTGAAACTTCCTCATGCTAGAACTTCACAGTAGATGACGTGTGTGACCATTTTGTCTTGGCGTTTACCTTGGGTCTCGGTCGTTGTCAATAATTTTGACTCGAACATCCTTCCTCGAGAAAATGCCACACACACTTGTCCCTGGGTGGAGACTGGCTGAGGTAAGTAAATGCCAACGTCGTCAAATGTCTGGCCATGTGCTTTGTTGATTGTCATCGAGTAAGCTAAACAGAGGGGAAACTGGATTCTCTGTAAAGTGAATGGCAACCTGGTGCCACTCGGGCGAGCTTTACTCAAGATATGAAAACTCAATTTCCAGAAGTCAGTTTCGCTTCAACACTGTTTTGGTGCAGGTTGATGACCTCTAATCTCGTATCATTGCACAGTTGCTGTTGCAGGGCAAGGTTGCAAAGCAACATGATGATACAACTCACCTTGAGATGAATGTGGTGAGGTGGTATCCCGGTAGGTGTGAAGGAATTGATGAATTCCATTGGACAGTTCTCTGCCACCTCAACATTGTCACACTTCACTGAATCTGTGCTGACGTAAGTGACTGTTTCATCTGGCAACGTCTGCATGACTTCTTCATCCATGGCCAGTTGTCTGTCCTCGCTGGTTGGATTCACAAAAACGTCGTCAATCAGGGAACCTCTTACACGGCGCGCAGTAGGTACTTCAACAACATCTCTTCCAGGTTTTTGGAGATCAAGCAGCCATCTTGATTAGTGTTCCTGGTCTGGGAAATTGCGCATGTTTTGAGTGAGCACCAATTGATGAAAATGAAAGTTTGAGGCATGTGTCGATAACAATGTCTGGTGGAGATTGTGGTACAATTGGTAGGACTTGTCTGAAATCCCTGCTGAACAGAATGGCTTTGCCTCCAAAAGGCTGTCTGATTGCAGTGATGTCTTGCAAACATCTATCTTTAGCATGAAGTGCATGGGTGGGTATCATGGATGCTTCATCTATGATGAACAGCATCTGGTTATGCAGGATGTCAGCCTGATGTGAAGTGGGAGAAACGTTGCAGGAACTGGTTTCCACTATCGGCACTGGAAGTTTGAACAAACTGTGTACCGTTTTCCCTCCAGTCAAGAGCGTCACTGATATTTCGGTCCAGGCTGCACATGCAACCTGAGAGCCATTGTGATGGAGGTGACTCATCAGCATGTTGAAAACGCATGTCTTCCCTGCACCTCTTGGGGCAATGACAAAAAAGCATCGAGCTTGTGGTGGGTATTCTCTGACAATACTTTGTATGGCTTCAAGTTCAGAATCCACCAACCGTCGTCATCCTTTATTCAGTTGATCAAAGTCAGCAGGCTCTTCTTGAGGCACTTCTACAGTGACTAAGTCTTGTTCTTTGGGCTGTGGAAGGTTGTGGAACTTAGCTTGTTCCATTTTCCATGTAATGTAAAATATGACTTCAAGTCCTCTGCTCTCCCCACTCCCCCCTCCCTCACAAACCGCAAGTTCTCAACCGCCCCTCCCAACTGCAAGTCCTTACCATCCCCCTCCCGACCGCAAGTCCTCACCGTCCCCCTCCCGACCGCAAGTCCTCACCGTCCCCCTCCCAACCGCAAGTCCTCACCGTCCCCCTCCCAACAGCAAGTCCTCACCATCCCCCTCCCAACAGCGAGTCCTCACCATCCTCCTCCCAACCGCAAGTCCTCACCGTCCCCCTCCCAATCGCAAGTCCTCACCGTCCCCCTCCCAACCGCAAGTCCTCACCGTACCCCTCCCAACCACAAGTCCTCACCGTACCCCTCCCAACCGCTAGTCCTCACCGTCCCCCTCCCAACCGCAAGTCCTCACCGTCCCCCTCCCAACCGCAAGTCCTCACCGTCCCCCTCCCAACCGCAAGTCCTCACCGTCCCCCTCCCAACCACAAGTCCTCACCGTCCCCCTCCCAACCGCAAGTCCTCACCGTCCCCCTCCCAACTGCAAGTCCTCACCGCCCCCATCCCAACCGCAAGTCCTCACCGCCCCCCTCCCAACCGCAAGTCCTCACCTCCCCCCTCCCAATCGCAAGTCCTTACTATCCCTCACCCAAACCAAAGGCATCAATCCTTGCCCCATTTGAGGCCTTCAAATCCCCTCCCCACCCATCATGGTCACCTGTCCACCTCACAATCCTGCAAGATAAGCGGAAAAGATATTTTCATGAGCAGGTCATAGCCCATCAGTCGCCTGTGCAACTCACAATCCCGCAAGATATGCGGAAAATAGCTGTGACAAAAAAACGACCCACTGCCAATTATCTTCGTGTGTGTGTGTGTGTGTGTGTGTGTGTGTGTGTGTGTGTGTGTGTGTGTGTGTGTGTGTGTGTGTGTTTCACAAACACACACACACACCATTAAAAGTAAGTAATGAGCATGGACAAAGACCTCTTATGATAACATGGTTTTCAGCCCTGCTTGAGAGAACGCCAATCTGTTCCCAACTTCAAGCCTTCTCCAGGTTCATTGAAAATGATGCCAAGGAGAACAAACTCACCAACAAAGTTTTTCTCCTTGTAGACAATTCTCCTGCCCATCCTGCAGAGATGCCAGACTGGTGCGATCATCCAATACGTTTTGCCACCCATTCGACCACCTGCCGTGCAGGAATTAATTCATTACGAGGTCAAACTTGGTCCGTTTTGCTTGACGTATACTTTGGGGAGTACTTGATGTGTGCCACGTTTCAATTTTTTCCATGGAATGGTTTCGGAGATACAGGGATTCAAAGTGTTTCCTTCTTTCCAACATGGTCCGCCACACCATGTGACCTATTATGTCACAATTATCCTTACACAATTCCCCAGGAGTAATTGCTCCTATGGTGAAAATTTCGCGTCAATCCGCCAAGCGGTTGCAGAGAAAATGAATGAAAAAGGGAATAAAGCCGAAAAATTCTGGCGGAATAATAATAATGAAAAAACAGAAGAAAAACAAGAGGTTGGAAAGGCTTGGTACTCAAATAATCATGAAGAATAATTATCTGAAGAATAGTAATAGGTTACCCAGCCTGTAAAACTTGGTGCCCTAATATAATGAGAAGAATGACAAACGGAAACTTTTGGGGCTCAATGTTCCAGTTCAGTAAGTTATCTTCCAAAGTTCAACAAAAAGTTTACTAACTTCTAAAAAAATGAGCACATGTTAAAGTTTTAATGAGCACGAACTAAACGTATTCCTCAACAAACGACGAGATGGAATGAGTTGAAAACTTGATTTCACTTGTGGGATGCATGGGCAGGTTTGAGGGGTTAAAAATTTAATATCCCCCCCCCCTACCCACAGGGGCTCAAAGTGGAAGTGCAATCCCAATTTTCTGCATGTAAATGTTTATCAGACAGCACCACCTGGTGGTAATATTGAAAGTCATCAAAAAATACACCAGATATCAAAAACATGGGAAAATTAATCTCTCCGTAATCCCTTGGGAATAACCATTCTACAAGGACGGGTTCGTTGCTCGTGTCTTAAATCGGTGAGTTGCTGTTCTTCCCATGGAGGTTTGTGTTTATAACTTTATTTAACCAGATAATCATCAGGTAATAACTTGTGTTTCTCCTCTGTTCCAACAGCGGGAATTTCGATGCTTTCGTGCAGTACAAACACGACTTGTGCAGAACAAACATACGATGTTATGGTGATGAAATGCTGTTACACTGATCTCTGCAACAACTCCGTGAACATTCCTTTCTCCAACATCCTCATGATCCTCACAATGTCCCTCTCAGTGATGCTCACTTATATCATGTAAAGAACTCATCGTCACGAAGCCCTCGTGGTCACCACAAAGGGGTCACAAATTCCATTTTCCTTTAATATCTCTTGCTATCATGCTTTGCTAATTCTACTTTAAGCTTTCATCGACTTTCTTCATAATCCAATTTCTTGTCAGAAGGAAATTATTCAAATGTTCTTGTTGGATGGAATTTCCAGTTTTTTTCCCTAAATGTGTGAACAATGTAAACATAAGGCACAATATCAGGGGATGTATAATAACCAAAAATTGTATAATTGTGTATTTTGCTGAGAAAATCATTGTCATGTTTCATTTAGCCTTTTAAAATCATTAGTTTCAGTGAAACCATTATGTCCTTGACAACTATCCCAAAGATAGCGAACTCACCTTTGAGATGTCTTGTGGAGACCATTACTCTGGTCTCGTACGGATTTGATCCCAGGTCTGACTCCAAAGTGCCTTCCTGGTGTTTTACAGCCATTTAAAAAAAAAGAATAATTTCATAATTAAAAATGCTTCATAAATCAATGCATAACTTGTTTTGAAATGATACCCCCATTGGATATTTAGTGGTTGTCCAATCAACGATGAAAAACGTTTGGAGATGAGGTAGGATATTTACTGGACATCCCCATATCTGACATGAGAATCGATAAACATGAACAATCATCTCGTGTTCTCTCCTCTTTAGGCTCCTTCACAAAATGGTGGTGGAAACATTCACTCGAGGATAGCCGTCTTTAGTGGTAAAATTATCAAAAATTATTGTTTCTGTACTTTGGTGTCGGTTTCCAATTGAAGATTAAATCACATTGAAAGTCTCGTTCATTCCCCAGTATTGCAGTTTCATCTCCAGTTTTCCTCTTTGTTGCCTCCACCACCGAAGGTGGAAGGCAGTTGTTTTTCAGTCCTGTGTGTCTGTTTCTTTGTCTGTTTGTGTACAGGATACCTCAAAAAGTTGTGGACGGATTCGGATGGAATTTGATGGACAGTTTTGGTGTGTGACAAGGAGGAACTGATTAGATTTTGGTGAAGATCTGGATCCGGCGACTCGAATTTTTTAATGTGATTCTTCATCATTGACAGATAGGGCTAAACCGATATACGTGTAGCACAACATCTCAAAAATGCATTGGGCCTGATATGTTCTCGTGGATCAAGCATTGCATGGCAGAGGTATGTGCTCCACCAAGTGCCTCTTGTTCATCCCTTGTGTCTTCCACCCATGCTCATTTCTTCCTTTATTCTCAATATTCTCCATGCTCATTTATCCTTACAATGTCCCTCTGTTTTCTCTCTGTACTATGCTATTGGTGTGTTTTCCCATCCTCCCCTCTTTATTACATTACATTCTTATTGTTCTGGCCCGTTCTGTGTTTTCGCTCTTCCACGAGTCTCACGTTTGTGAAAAAAATTTTTTTTACACAATGTGAGGTATTATGTCTCCTCTTGAAGTCCTAATAGGCCTCAGTCTCCATAACCTCGAGACTCTATATCAAGTGACAGTGTGATAAACTTTAAGGAAGCACCAGTCAAATGAAAGAGGACATCTCCAAATTCGTCATTGCTATGACATAAAAGTTTAAGATCTGGCTACGACGGAAGAAACCAGACGCCATCCGACCTAAAATTAATATAAGTTGTAAATGAGATCCCAAACATTTGGAGAAAATGCAGAATCACAGATATCAGCCATGAGAGGTTGCTGCATGACCACTTTGGGTGGAAGAGTGCACCAAAAACGACGATGCGGTGAGGTGGTTTTCTTCCCTTGTTCTTGTAATTCCTTGAATGCCATTGTGGGCGGAGCCACGCCCAAAAAATAGCCATTCTTAGGGGGTAGTCGGATTAAAAATCTATCTTCTCCTCGGGAATTGACTGAATGGAATGGGTTCTTCGGTATTTGAATCGCAAAATGAATTATCTAAAACTTGTCGTTGTCTGATTTTTCATTTTCGTCACAAGGTCAAAAACTGAGAAAATTGCGAATTTTGACATAAAAATCATACGGCCGCCCAAACTTTGAGAGCGAGGATGACTATTTTTTATGCATAATCTTGAGGTCATTCCCCACCTAAAGTCTTCAAACCATTTTGCTCTATCTCGAACACCTTGCCCGTGGCGCCCCCTTCAAGTTTGTTTTTACGCTGATTTCATCAATGTATGGATAATCCGAGGAGTGTGAAATGCTATATAGCATATATGACGTTATATTGTTCCTGGAATGTTCCGGAGGAAGTTTTGCACCAAAGGTCATAATCCTAGACATTTGACCTTTAAAGGCCACAAAGGTCAAAGTTGTGGGAATCGAACCAGGTTTTCGACCTTCTTCGACACACTAACTCCAATAAGCTATAGCACGTATCCTGTTTCCTTATTTTAATGTCCACAACATTGTTTTGTGACCTTTAAAGGTTATGCAAAGGTCAAATTTTGAAAGTTGTTGAACGAAACCGGGGTTTTGACATTTTGCAGCTAATAACCCGTTACCAGTACCACATCATGTTGATCATTTTCTCCACTGCATTGTCGGTGTCCTTGGTTTTGTCAAATAAAGGTCACATTTTTAAAGTTATCGGTATTGATCCGGAATTGAAAAGGTGGTTTGGAATGAATTTATTGGTGTTTGTCAAGAAAACATTGAACCTGATTGTTCATTGAACAAAACATTGAACATTGAACCTGTTTGTCAAGAAAACCTGACTATAGTCAGGTCAGGTTCGATCTGTGACCTGCTACAGGTACCATGTAAACCTGTACTAACCTGTTCCATGGTCGGGTTGTCGGCGACTAAACCGTCTCTCCCACCAGGTTTTCTGGTGAGGAGGGTGTTTGGATATGGACACCCAGCAGGATTAAAAACAAAACCTGTCAAAGGGCGGAGGAGCTCCTTGTGAGCCAACGGCCATCCATATCTAGTGCCCAACTGTGTCTGCGGACGTCCTCCTGCAGTTGGGTCACTTCTTACTCGGAGGTTGGTGGCAGGATTTGCACTCCAGCCACCGTAAAACGCTTCATTCCGCAAAACGCAAAAACGCAAAAAAATCTGAAAACCCACTCCGTGGGAGTACCTCCTGTGCAGCTTCCCTTCGCAGGGCAGCTCACCGGATGACGGGATTGGGGCAAAGCCTTCGGGACCCCCAATCTTTGATAGGAGGGAAACCACGGGGTAACATCCCTGGATCAGATTGCGGGAGAGTGTGTCGGAGTGGTGCTGAGGTGTCGTCCACCAGACGGCGGTCTCCTTGGGTTAACCTGAGGCGGTCCCTTCGGGTGGGTGCCTGGAATGTCCTATCCCTAAGAGAGGATGATCACCTGTCTCTGTTATCATCTGAGCTCAAGCGTTTGGACATCGGGATTGCTGCTCTCTCTGAGGTTCGGAGACCGGATTGCGGCGAGATAATGGTGGGTGGTTACACCTACTATTGGTCTGGTCGCTCTGATGGTTACCATACCCAAGGAGTTGCTGTAGCTGTGTCCAATAAGCTGACCCCAATGATAATTGAGGTAACACCGGTCAACGAGCGTATTATGAGATTAAGGATTCGCCACTCCTTAGGTGTCATTTCCCTGGTCTCTATTTATGCTCCGACTGAGGCGAGTGATCTCACCGTGAAGGATGCATTCTACGCCACGCTCCAGTCTGTGGTTGATCAGTGCCCCAGACGAGATACACTTCTAGTCTTGGGGGATTTCAATGCATCGACTGGAACTGATAGGGATGGTTATGAGGTGTGTGTTGGTCCCCATGGGTCAGGAACTATGAACCAGAATAGCACTAAGTTCCTTGACTTTGCAAGAAGTCATGGACTTAGGGTGGCTGGTTCATGGTTTCAGCGCCCGCAAGCTCATCGCTGGACTTGGTATTCCAACGCTGGCGGTGTGGCAAAGGAGATTGACCATGTCCTCATTGACGGTCGTTGGAGGATGATCCAGAACTGCAGGGTCTACCGGAGTGCTCAGTTCCTCAATACTGACCACAGGCTTGTTGTAGCAACTCTAAAGCTGCACCTTAAATCCTGGAGAATGGTACCATCCCAGCCTAGGCTGGATGTTGCCAAGCTCAGGGATGAGAGAGTAGCTGAGGAGTTTGCGAACAGGCTGAGTGGACACTTGGGGGGTCTGGGTGCTTTGGACGGTCCTGAAGAGTTGTGGAGCACCTTCAAGACCACCGTCCTTGATGTTGCCAGTGGATGCCTTGGAGTTCACCGCAGGGCAAAGAAGAATTTTGTCTCTCAAGGGACACTGGATACCATTGACCAGAGTCGCAGGGCCAGGCTGAATGGCAGAGCTGAGCTGTTCAGGGAGCTGAGGCGTAAAACTGTACGTGCACTGAGGGTGGACAAGGAGGCCTATGTGCGAGGAATCTGTGAGGAGGTAGAGCATCACCTGTGGACAGGTGATTCTCGTCCCGCTTACAGGGGAATTCGCGCATTACGTTCATCCAAGCCCATCCCTCGGAGCACTGCAGTTCGAGCAGAGAGTGGTAGGCTCTTGACAGAGGAGTCTGAAGTGAAGGCCCGCTGGGCCGGTTACTTTGAGCGGTTGTACCAGGCTGATCCCCCAGCTGTCGAGTTGGACGTCAAGGGTGTTACAATCCCTGTTGCTGACCCTCGAATCAACTGTGGTCCACCTTCGCTTGTGGAAACATGGGCTGCGGTGAACCAGTTGAAACGGAGCAAAGCTCCAGGGGTCTGTGGCATCCATGCTGAACTTCTCAAGGCTGGTGGAAATGCTGCACTCGTGTCGTTGCATGCAGTTTTGTGCTCTGCCTGGAACACAGGCATCATCCCAACTGACTGGAAGAGGGGCCTTGTTGTCCCTCTCTGGAAAGGGAAGGGTGATCGCCAAGACTGCAACAACTACCGAGGGGTGACGCTGATCTCAGTGCCGGGCAAGGTCTTTGCTCGGATAATTCTTGATAGGGTTCGCCACCATCTGCTTGAGCACCAGCGTCCAGAGCAGTCAGGCTTTACACCAAAGAGGTCAACGATTGACCGTATCCTTGCACTTCGTGTCCTCACCGAACGTAGACGAGAGTTTCGGCAGGGGCTGCTTGCAGCCTATGTTGATCTCTGTAAAGCGTTCGATTCAGTGAATCGGGATGTCCTCTGGAGGATTCTTGGTCTTCGTGGGGTGCCACCGAAACTGATCGATCTGATGTCTGAACTCTACTCTGGTACTGAGAGTGCTGTGAAGTGTGGTGGTACCATCTCTGACTTATTTCCAGTTGTTACTGGAGTTCGTCAGGGATGTGTACTTGCCCCCACGCTTTTCAGCACTTGTATGGACTGGATTTTTGGGAGGATGTCGGAGAGATCAAATTGCGGTGCATCGTTTGGCAATGTCAAGATCTCGGACCTTGATTTTGCAGATGATGCAGTCATCTTTGCGGAGACTTTAGACATCCTCTTGGGGGCCCTCGAGGTGCTGAATGAGGAGTCGGAGCCGTTGGGATTACGGGTTTCTTGGGTCAAAACTAAGATCCAGGCTTTCGGTGACATCTTGGATGCTGCTGTCCTGTCTGTGTCTGTTTGTGGTGAGGATGTTGAGGTCGTGGATCGATTCACTTACCTTGGCAGTGATATTCATGTCTCCGCAGGTTGTGAGCCGGAGGTCAATAGACGTCTGGGTCGGGCCTGGGGAGTCATGGATTCACTGGATCATGGGGTGTGGCGCTGCCGGTACCTGTGCGGGAGGACGAAAGTCCGAGTCTTCAGGTCCTTGGTACTTCCAGTCTTGCTCTATGGGTGCGAGACTTGGACTTTGACCAAGGATCTGAGACGGAGACTTAATTCCTTTGGTACCAGGTCTCTTCGGAGAATCCTTGGCTATCGCTGGTCGGATTTTGTGTCCAACGAGCGGTTGCTGAGAGAGACTCGGATGAGATTTGTTACCTGCATAGTCCGTGAGCGTCAGCTGCGACTGTATGGACATGTGGCTCGTTTTCCTGACGCTGATCCTGCTCACCAGATTCTCTCAGCGAGGGAGTCTCATGAGTGGAGGAGGCCAGTGGGCCGACCACGTGCCTCATGGTTGCAGCAGGTTGACCATCATCTCAAGGAGATGGGGATGGGCCTGGCATCTGCCTGGGGGATGGCCAGACGGAGGCCCCTGGAGTACCGGCGGAAAGTGGACGCAGCGACGCGCTGTTCTGGCACATGCTCCCATACCTGACCTGAGTACCACATCATGTTGATCATTTTCTCCACTGCATTGTCGGTGTCCTTGGTTTTGTCAAATAAAGGTCACATTTTTAAAGTTATCGGTATTGATCCGGAATTGAAAAGGTGGTTTGGAATGAATTTATTGGTGTTTGTCAAGAAAACATTGAAATGCATGGTCATATTCTGGTAGTGATGACACGTTCACATAATTTCCTTGTTCTGAGGTGTTGATTGAAGGCCACGATAATTAATTATAACTTGGTCAAAAATTATCACGTTGTCTCATCCTTGACTTCTGAAACAATCAACATCGTCAAATACCGCTCGTGAACAATTGTCGTCTCCAGACTTGTTTAGTTCTTAGTTACGTGAAATGATTATTCAGAAATATTACCCACCTGAATATTGTTTTGACCAATTTTGTTAAAAATGTCACGATGATATTTACGTGAATTGAAAACAGAATTTTTCATGTCCATGCATTTCGGCAAATATATTCGAACACTGCTATACCCCAAAACAGATGTTGTTCCAAGTGAGCTTATCCAAAAGGTGTGTTGTGAAATTCCCCAGGTAAAGATGGCCTGAACATGACTAATTTGGCAAACCCCATGAACTGGCTCCTGTCATTGTGGTTATTTTCAGTGAGACCCCTCAAGGATTTTATCAACTTACTTGCATGATTTTAACCTCGCCCTTTCTGTTGATGTGGAATAGGGATTAATCATCTTTTTCTTATTGTGTATGGCAGCTTAGCTGCCGGGGTAGCTATCATTTCTTGGAAGCGTGACTGTGTCGCTGATGCAGTGCCCCTCTACCAGTACACACTGGTACTCATTTCGCCGACCTCGGAAGGATGGCAGGCTGAGTCAACCCCCTGGTGTCTTGATTCAGCGGCCAATGGGGCTTGAACTCAGGACCCCGGGATCCCAAGCCACCACACTAACCACAAAGCCAACACCAGGCAAGGGATAAATCATGGATCACAAAGATTGCCATTTCAAACAGAGTTGTTTTTTCACCACTCCACTCAAACTTTGTGCACTAAACACCTACTTGATATTGTTGCGAATCTGGAAGCCATGGTCACACTCAACATTCAGGTCCTTTCGCTCAGTTTTATCGGTAAGTATGTGTTTTATAGATAGCTTCTTTTCCCTTGTCTCATGGGTGATTATCGTCAGGCAGCAGTTGTCACTATCTGATCAGTACTTCAATAAATTTTCCAACTTTGATTTTTCACTTTTATTTGTTCAAGGACATCATACTGAATCACTTTCAACTTGTCTTCCAATTTTCAGTGTCATATTTCATCACCTGGGGGACGCCTTTTCAAAAGGGCTGCCAAAATCACAGAAAAATGTTAAAAACATAATATTGACCACACATATCAACTGATATGATGTTTTCTGGTTTGTTTCATCCTCGTGATACTAATTATGAACTCTTGTTGTTTTGCAGGGTTCAAGCTGATGCCGGGCCACGTTGTCTGTGACCATGAAAGCAAACATCTGACAAATTGAAATATGGAACATCTGACCATCATTTGTGCAGAAAAACAGAAAGATGAATTTTCATGAGCAAGTGAAATATCTCTAAACATTATTAAATTGTTCAGTGAAAGATGGGCTAGACTTGGTAAAAACATTAACATTCATGATAGAGTAAAGCAGAATGAACATTGTTGCAGGGGCAGAATATCGCTCCCACAGAAAATGTTACAAATCACTTTGTAACCAAGCTAACCTTGAGAAAGCTGAAAGAAATCATGAAGAAGATTTAAAATGTACAGTGAACAAAAAGAGAGGGAGGCCAAGTACAAGTTCTGTACCGTCAACTCCAAAAACAGGGAAAACGTTTGATCAGGAATTGTGTGTTTTCTATCAGGGCAGTAGTGTGGAAAAACTGCATCAAGTTTGCAATGAGCCCATGGGAAGGAAGTTCTTACAGATAAAGGAACTGAGCACAAATGAAGACGTCCGCGCAAAATTGGCAGTCCTTTCTGATGCCATGGATGCATTTGCCCAAAACTGTAAATACCATCTGACCTGTTTCAGAAAGGAAACCAGACACATTGAATCTTTCCAGAGTACAAACACTTGTTCGTCTGAAAATGAAGCCATCGGAAAGGCCATATGTGACATTGAAATTGTCAACGTAGTGCAGTTGATATAATCACCAATAGTGACAGTTTCCCAAGCATTGACATGAAGACAATCAACAATGCCTATATTAAACTCCTTGAAGAATATGATGTGACAGTTCAAAGAACTAACTTTAAGCAGCACCTGAAGTCCCTTTTACTTGCGAAGATACCTGGGATTGATTTTGTCAAGCGTGAGCCTAAACCAGAAATTGTTGTCACAATTGGTCCAAGCCAAAATCCTCGCATATGAGTATGAAACATCAGATGTGGATGAAGAGATGGAAATTCTTCGTAGGGCTTCAACGATAATTCGAAGAGAAGTTGACAACATGAAAAACTGGCAATATAAAGGATCATTTGATGACTTTGAAACACCTAAGAAGCTATTGCAGCTAGTGAGGTGGATAACCTATGGTCCACATACTATACAAGTCAAAAGAGAAAGAGAAGCTGAGGAAACATCAAGAAATCTAATTCAGCACATCATATCTGCATCTAGAACTAAGAGACAAATTAACTATGAGTCCAAAGAAGGTGGCAGTTTTCACAAGGATAAGAATACACCATTGACTGTTGGCCTTGCGCTGGTATCATATCAAGCAAACGGGTCACGTTCACAAGTGGAAATGCTCCAAAGCATGAAGACGGCTGTTTCATATGATGAAGTTGAGAGAATGACCACAATAATGGCCATGGCTCTAATGGATGACTTTAATGACAATGTTAAAGGCATGTATGTACCCCCCTTTCTAAAGCAGGGAGTAAGACCCTTGTTTGCTATAGACAATATTGACTGGGGTGGTGAAGTAGGGCCATTTCATGGAGCTGACTTACTAGTAGCACAAAAAGAACTTGAAGGGAACCCTCTTCTTGGTACAAAACTGAAACTTAACTTGAGTATCAAAGAAAGAGCTCTAAAACAGAAGCTAGATATGCAGTACCTGGAATGTGACAAACCAACTAATCCTAAGGTTGACAATGATGGTTATAAATTGAACACTTTTGAAAGGTATTGGCCATGTCTATGAGCAGATTAATATTATGTGGTTATTGGTCTGTAGTTGGGTTCTATCAAATTTCTTGGGAGGGGGGGGTGGAGGATGCACAAGAAGAAGGAACAGAGGGAGGTGACACTGAATATGTAGTTGACAAGGAAAGAACATAATCAGAAGAAAAAGAAGACACAAATAATGAAGATGGAGGAGAAGAAACAGGAGACATGGACAAAGGAACAGAGGATGGTTCAGTGAATGTATCTGTATCAGAGACAGCTACAACAGAGCCTCAGACAGCAGGAAATGCGGGGATACTACAACAGAAGAAAACCCAGTGTCCCACATGGTCAACTTTCAATTCCATAATCACAGAGAAAGCCCCAGTATGGAACATCGGGATTTGTGCTCCACTGTGCCGGCGAAGTCCAACAGAATGGCCTGTACTCTTAAGCATTCTGACGCAGGCCCAGAAGATTAACTTCATGACTGTTGGAGATGGCTGTAGGCCTATCATAACACTAGATGGGGACCTATATAATCGTGCAGTGAAAGTAAACGATTATAAATAACACTGGTACATTAGGTTAGATGGTTTGCACACCACAATGGCAGCTCTCAAGTGTTTGGGAAAGTATGTTGAAGGCAGCGGCATAGATCTAGCATGGGAAGAATCAGGTCTTTACAGACAGGCCACAGTAAGGCAGATACTAGAAGGGAGGCATGTGTATAGAGGCATAGAAGGTGTATAGAGGATATATCATGTGTATAGAGGCATAGAGGCAGTATTAAGTGAAAATCCACCAGCACCAAAAGCTCTTTCGGAGCTTCGAAGATGTTCCTGTAGCAGTTCCTGCATGACAAACACATGTGGATGCCGAAAGAATACACTGGTGTGCACCGATGCTTGCGGATGTGGTGATGGGTGTGAAAATTCAGAGGACTATATTGCAGGAATAGAAGAAGAGGAGGAGCTTTTTTAGACCAGTTCATATTTGACATACAGTTCCTTTAATATTAATCTGCCATAGACAATACAGGGGTGATGAACTTAAGAGATATGATTTGAAGTTCAAATGGTATTGCATGGAAAATGTTCATTATACTTCACAAGTATTGGTAACTAAACAAAACTGATGTCAGGATACTTGTCCAAAAAGCGTAACAATAACGTATGGCGGTCTGGGAAAACCCGTCAGAAGTCGCGCTGGACAAGTTCCTCGTTTGAACAAACGGTACAAACATATCAATTTATGTTTACATCCCATTGTTACCATGCACGCTTATTCCAAAAGAGTATGGACCTGCTTGTTCCATACTCTTTTGAATAAGCGTACATGGTAACGATAGGCGGAAAAAAAACAATAAATTGTTAGGTTGCGTGACCGTTTTAAACAAGGAACTTGTCCATCGCGACTTCCGATGGGTTTTCTCAGACCACCACACATATTTCATCTGTAGGCCTACAACAGTATTGTCTATGAGTACACAATAATTGATTGAGTTAAGGTGTATCCAAACCACTAAAACCTTAATATGTCAAGTATTGAAGGAAATCATCTTTAACTTGTGAAAACATTAGGGACACTGCATAAAGGTGAACATTTTCAGTTGAATTTGAACCAAATCGGTAATCTTTATAATGAAAGATTCATTTTATAGGAATTTTTAATGATTTAGAAATGCGCCCTCTTTGAGAAGTTAACTACAATGTTTTTGGTACTTAAGCTTACTGTTAAACTTACTTGAAGATCATTTGGCCAAAACATTAGAAAATATCATTCTAAATTGCTGGAATTATTGGTGAAAATTACGTTTTTAACATCTTTATGATTTTGGCAGCCATTTTGAAAAAGCGCCCTCACATGGTGAAATACCTAACTGAAAATTCGAAGACAAGTTGAAAGTGATTCATTGTGATGTCCTTGAACAAATAAAAGTGAAAAATCAAATTTGGCAAAATTCTTGAAGTAGGTGGCAACTGCTGCCTGACTATTAAATGTTCATGCGCTGTAATTTATTTTGATAGTTAGGGTTTTTACACTTGTAACAACGATAACAACGCCATCTTCACTTCCATCCTGACGCCATAATGCTCCCGGCATTCTTCGCGCGCTCGCCAGCAACCACGGGCGTGGGCGGAGCCTACCATCGGCATGGCAACCCTTTAGCCAATCGGCAAGGAGCGGGCGTCTCACCCGCCCCGTTTCCGACTCAGCCCCAGTGCCATTCGGCACGCGGCTGAAGGTGAGGCTCGAAGCTCCAGCCAATGAGCAGAGGGCGAGCACTACACGCGCGCCTCAGCCAATGGGGAGGCGGCCACGAGCCGCATGAGGACCCCTCGTCCAATCAGGAGGGAGTGCTCAGACGTGGAAGCCCCTGGTTTTTGGTTTTGGACGGACAGAGAGGATGAATCTTGTCCTGTCGCTGGAGTCTGGTTCTCCGTCAGCTCGAGCGCGGAACGCATCGCTCAATGCTTCTGGTCTCGGGTCGTCGCTGCTGCTGCCCTGGTCGCATCTCGACACGGCTGATCTCATCCTGGTACGCCCGTCTCGTCAAAGACCGCACGAGGAGGGAGGGTCTCTCGTTTCTTTTGGGTGTGTGTGTGTCTGTGTGTGGGCGGTGGGCCCTGTCCATAAGTAGTAAACTGTTTAGTGCTTTTGCTGTAAATTATTTCCCTTTCTTTACTTGGTTTAACTCTGCTCTTTGTGTTCCCCTCCCTGCCAATTATAAATAAATATCCCTGTTTGTTCAATGTATCGGCTCGTTTTGTGTTTCTTTCATTGGTTCGACATGACGTGTGATTGAGAATTAGTTAAAGCTGTTACGGCCCTAATAGTCCTGCAGCGTAGTTTGATATTTCGGATCAATTGTTCAAATTTGCATAAAAGCACCAAAATTGGTACACATGTAGAATAATGTATTCTGAACAATTCCAGATATGGAGCCACCCGAGATTGTGCCTTGGTCAGCTTCGGCGACCATTTTCCAAAATGGCCGCCATTCTAGTTTAGCGAAATTGGCTATATGCTCTTATTTTCTTCTTGTATTGGTGGTAGATATAAGGAAAGTGTAAAATTCAGTAAATTGACCATGAAAAGGCATATCTTGTATATTATTTCCGAGTTTGTGGTTTCGTGTCGCGCTATCTTCGACTTTGTTCTGCGCTCGAGTAATGTGATATTCGGCTTACATTATCTCAAAGACCATATGAGGTGCATGGTACAAAACAAAGTAAATAAAATGGTTCTGAAACGGTGAAATCGTATTCCACTTACTGCATTAAAGTAAAATTACTACTGATACTCTGCATCAGTTCCTTTCTCAAACACACCCAACCCAACATGTCGCGCAGAGCGCCGGTTATGCTAGTTCAAATATTGAGCCAGTATTTTTGGTAAAAAGCCATTATTTGATTTGTAAATTGCTGCTCTCCTGAAACTTTTTGCTGAAAAGTACCCATTATTGCCTGGAGAACAAGAGTCAAATGATATTCATCACATTCAATGGGTTTGGAATCAACAAAAATTGCATTATAGATTGCATACTTTACTCTATTTTGAAAAGGGAACTGATAATCGTGATAATGACAAACTCAGAAAATGTAGTCAAATTATTTCACACTTCACTTTGAAGCGGCTACGGTTTACTGTCGACTACCAGTCTACCAGGACACATGGTACACGCATACATCAATCTAGTACAATATGAGTTTCTGAGCTCAAGTGTACTGGCTCTGGATCAAGAAGTCAACACTTTTACAAGCAAGGCGACTTTGCATTTGCACATTCTAAGCTAGGCCGATATCTCAGTCTGTGTCTACTGCGTCTGTCTCCTGACATTCTCCTTCACAAGCACACAGACCAGTGCATTGCAGATTAGCCTTCTTGCATTTGCAGCGGTTTTTACAGCCTTTTTTTTGCAGCCGCACGACACCAGCTCGAAGCAGCTTTTTGAAGCCTCAGGGAGTGTGGTCCAGAGCGGTTCGTAGGACCCATCCTCTGTTTGCCGCCAGCCCCAGCTTGTTGGTGATGGAAGCACGGGTTGAGGGACCAAGACTTGCCCCCAGACATAGTCACCCTGGAAGACTGATCTCTTCACATGCTGTTCCAAAGCATCGTAGGTAGGTGGGATGTGCTGGAAGGAGTTCCTCTTGGCGAAGAGTTTCTTTCTGGCCTCGTTGACGTCTGTATATGGACTGGTGCGGTCATATAGGAGCACCACAAACCTTTCAATGCAGTGCATTGTGTCATCCTGGATGTTGACTGGCGTGGTGGTCAGGGTCACAAGAGAATCTGTCAGTTCTGGAAACGAGTTCCATGTGGCCCAGGCAGATTTCTTCCCATGCCCCACGATTGCTGATACCGTGTCACATCCGGTCATGGCGTGGAAGACAGGGAGGGCGCGTGCCTTCTGTGGACCGAGGGAGGCAGCTATTTCATGGGCAGAGATGTAGCGGTAGTTCTTGCCCGTCCCGAAGGCAATCCAGAGTTCATCCACGCATGGTAGTGCCTGGGCTACCATCATTGCCAAGACGACGACGTCGGTGTCTACGGTTCGAACTTGAATCCGACGGTGGTCATGTTCTGCAGCATGGGTCACATGTAGCATGATGTGAGTGTCCGCCTCTTCTTGACCGCATGGAGCCAGAGAGCTTTCATCTTCCTGCCTTGGAAGGTAGATGACTGCTTCACCATCACTGACTACCAGCTCCTTTGCCTCGTCATGGAAGGACTGCACCAGCACATCAGACAGGAAGGTGAAGTTTTCCTTTGTAAATGCACATCACATGGAGTATTTATCACCTCTGAGAAACCTACAACGAGAATAACAATGACAGATATCCCATGTTGTTAAAGTAGAATGGTGGCCATTTTGGAAAGTGGCCACCAAAACTGACCAAGGCAAAATCTCGAGTGGCTCCATATATCCAGAATTGTTCAGAATACATTAGTCAACATATATTGTTGCGAATTCGCGCCCGCCGGCGTGCGAGCGGCCACGTAACTCGAATCGCGGCACGTCGCCCACCGGACGGACAATTCCGTCGTGACCCTCTCGGACTAACACCGGGAACTAGTCATGGGTGGGCCTTTCGGCCTCACCACGATCGTGCCAATCGGCCCCCCGCGTGGGATAGGGTTGTTCGCCAAATTCGACCTACCTAAGTACCCACACGGAGGGTAGACCGGGCGATCGCACCTCGCCGCAGGTCGACTTCGGACACAGGCCACTTTAAGCGACCCGTTCCGTACTATCGGGATAACCGAGCGGTGTTATCGTCAACCTCGACGGTTCCGATTAATTAATTATCGGGCGTATTTAGCCCACTACCAACCCTTTACGTGAAGTAAGATGGAGATTCAATTAAAGAAAAGACGAAGCGAAACGGGAAAAACAGTTCAACATAAGGCACATTTATTCCGCGGCAAACGGAAAGCACACATATACAATTACAACAATTATGCACCAAAAGCAATTGCAACAAAAGAAACACAATGCAGATCTACTACCGACTACGCGAGCACACGGCAACACTTACACAGTTTTACTTTACAGACGGCGCCGACAACACATATATTCAAAAGAAAAGGGCCACCCTCAACGACAAGGGCGCAGACGGGCCTGTGGGCCGAGACCGCGTGGAGCCTACCCGTCTTGTGATGAGCCGCAAAATGTCGCGGCGGTGCCCCGACTCCGCGCTCCTCCGCGGGTTTCGTTGGCACTGCTTGGAATGGGGTGGAACGGGGCCCCCTTTTCGCACTATCTCAGCGCGGGGGAAACAGGGGGTGTTGTTGATGCTCTGGGGAAAGAGGATAGCTGGCTTGCTTGGGTCCCGCGACGAGCGACTCCACTGCGACCTCGACCGCGTTCCCGGCTTCCCCTCTCTGCAGCTCCCCGACAGACTCCGAACCCCGACAGTCCGACTCTCCTCCAGACCCGTCTTGACTGCTGCTGCCACACTTCGCCGCCGCCACACCTCTCCAACTCGCCCGAGCCTGAAACAGAATCTGACTGAATTCGCCCCGCGCTCGGCGCTTTATACTACGGCAGGAGAATCCATATGTAAATTTCCGGATCAGGATGAGCTCGGGGGCGGAGCCACGCTCGCCCATTGGACAGAGGAAAAGTGGGCGTGAACCTCCCCTGATCCTCGAATTTGCATATATCGATTCCACTCCGACGCGCCTGGAGGCGGGGCCAAATCGCCCCGCGCTTAATGATTGGAGGGATCGGAAGTGGGCGTGTATCATTCCTGATCCGACTTCTCCTTGGAAAGGCCGCTTTTTGCACCCGAGGCTCGGCGCGCGTCCCGCACGAGGCCAGGACAGCCTGACGCTCGGCGTTCACAAGCGACACGGGAATGGCCGCAGAAGGAGAGGGGAAGGTGGTGGAGGGTCTAAACTGGTGGTCCCTGGCCACGGTGACGCTTGGAATGGTGGTGATGCGATGTTTGCGAGAGCGAGTTGTGAAGGTAAAGGTCGTGGCTGTTGGCGTTGTTGTTGTTGTGAAGCGGCATTGCGGTTGGTGGTTGTTGTGTGATGGCGGTTGAGACGTGGTTGGTTCAAAATAAAGACAGAACAGAAAAACGGCTATCTTAAAGGGTCGCAGCCCGAATGAATCACATTTATTCCATCTAAACAACGGGTTTGGGGCTAACTACACATGTACTTACAGAGATATCTCACCTACAGGACCTGAATGGTGGTTTGCGAATTTCCTCAACCACAACACTACCCCCTCCCCTTTTTACAGACTCGTCCCGAGTCGTCAAATTTCCGTGTGCCATCATGTGTAGTTCTCCCCTAGTAGGTTTTACCTTTGGATCCCTGAGTGCGACATTCATGGTATTCACGTCCCCAAAATAAATAACCTGAGGGCTGAGTAACTAACTAAACAAACCCACTCACACGGACGACTTAAATAAAATTGCCGGCGCTAAGACATACATGCCGGGGGTGCACTCATATGCACGGTACATCTTACCTTAACTTCCAAATTTTACACTAAACCATGGCCCAGGATCAATGGACTCTGCAAAAAGAAAGCAGTTAGCAGGGAGCCAGGCTGCTCGCATGCAGTCTCTGGCTCAAACAATGCAGGTGACAGGGAACGTGGCCGGCTGCTCACACGCAGTCCAAGGCCTTCCCTTTTGAACTGAACCCAGTGAACCACAACGGTGCATGGGCTGCACAAACGCAGTATCCGTGCCAGCTCAAGTGGCACACGCAATGAGCACAACGGATGGATGGATGGATGGATGGACGCAAACACGGTGCACGGGCCGCCACTGCAGGCCCATGTTGTAGCTGCCAACAGGGCAGTTCTCGCAGCTTGCAAACTGTTGCCTTGATCCTGACGCACATGGAAATGAACAGGGGGGGGGGAAGCAGAATTGAATGGGGCTGGTGAACAGGGGCAGTGGGCATGGCAAAAGCAGCAGGCAAACAAAGCCTGCAGAACCAGGCCGCTGCAGGCAAACACAGCCGGCAGATAAACTGGCCGGCACAGGCCTTGAAGTAAACAGCTGCTGACGATCCAGCCGGCACAGGCCTTGCAGCAAAACAACAGCTGCCGATGAAGTGGGCCGGCACAGGCCTTGCAGCAACACAGCCAGCAGATGAAGCTGGCCAGCCTTTGCCGTTCAGTGGAGGTTGGTGAAGGGAGTGCGGTGGTGCTGGCCACTCGGAAGGCGGGCTCGGACCTACCCTACGGTCTCCCTCCCAACCTATCACCTTTGCCTGTCACTGTCCATACCCACTCCCTTAATTTGTAAAACCCAATTTAGCCCCAACTTATTTTTTTGTTGTTGTTTTTATTTTACTTCCCCACTATAAATCGTCCCCTAACCCCCTTTATCGTCCTTGTTCGGCTAACCTATCCTGTCACCTAGCCTACTCCCAACCCCTACGTTCCCTTCCTGGAGGGGAACAAGGGAGGGCTAGCGTCCTGTGTCGAGGCCCAATTCAAGCCTCAGAATGGCCTCCCCAGAGTTCAGCAATCTAACCCAAAGTGGGTCCAGCGGCCCACAACGAGAGCGAAGGGATGGATGGTGCGGAGGGGTACACTTTCTAATCTGCCCTAACCATTAACCTTTAAACTACCCCGGGGCTTTCAACAAGCGCCTCTCGCTTAAACTATTGGTTCTAACAACCCAGATTCCCGTCGCCTGTGTTGGTGTCCTCTCAAATTTCGGGCCTCGCCCCCCAATTTTCTTTCCGTGCCCTCACACGGTCTCATGGCTGGGATGCGTGGCTCCCCTTGGCAGGCACGACCCTCTGCCGATTCTCCCGCTATGGCACCCCGGGCACTACACTGCCTCCGAGCCTACCAGCTCCCTAAACACCGGGGAGTGCCCCCCATGGCACCTCCCCTGAAACGCACATGTGGCAGGCTGGCTTCCCGGGCCCCTTTCCGAGGGTCACCCGTGCCCACAACACTGCCCACGCGGCTAACGGCGCCCCGGGCCCCCGCACCAAGCGGGCGCACCCGTGCCCACAACGCTATCCCGGCCCCCCCATGGGCCCTTGGCCTACTACGGCCGACTGGCCTGGTGCCCGGGGTACCCACTCAGCGATACTCACCTTTCGCAGCCATGCTCCCAGCCCGTCAACAGGGCTCCTGCACCCCTCCAAACGGGTTTCGAGCCTACTTTCCCACCAACAACAAAACGACCTCAATTTTGTCAATTTAACTAACCCCCTAACTTAATCTACACTGACCCTGGGGTCCCTTGGGCGGAGTCACTCCTCCCCCAATCACTCATCGCACCATGCATTACACATTCGCTCCACTCACACAGACCCGCTGGCCTCACTCACTCACATGTCCCCACACAACTCACCAACTCTTCAACACACACACACCGCTGAACTCTGCCATCCTTCTAACTACCTCCCCTAACTAACTCGTGCCCCCATGTCGTCCCTCAAATTACAGCACGTTCCTTTTAACACTACGTAGCTAAAATACGTCCCCTCTACACATTCACTGTCTGTCACTGTCTCAAAATCTCTAAAAATAATTTCCCCACCCTAAATCTGGCTACAATCCCTCTAACTAATCCATTCCACGGACTCCATCAGGACTTACCCCTGCCCCATGAAGTCGGTCTAACTAAGCTAACCCTTCCCCCTAACTAGTTTCCATCCTGTGCCCAGGTAAGGGGGTCTTCCACCCCTTGCCCAGGAATCCTGTGCACCCGAAAGTGAGGCTTGCCTTTTCCTTTTCCCACATGCGCAGCACCAGCGCGGCAACTCACAGCTCGCGCACCAGCGCGGAAATTCACAGCCGCGCACCTTTGGCGTGACGTCATGACAGCTGTCTCTCTCACACTCGGCCGCTCACTCACGCATGCCACCTCCCTCGCACACGTGGCTCCACTCACTCGCGGTCTTCCACTCACACACGCGGGGGCACTCACCCGCGGTGTCTCATCCACACACGGCGTGCTGGGGAGCACGCCCTTCGGCACACTTGCCACCACACCACTCACACACGGGGTCGCCTCCACACACGGGGGCGCACTCGTACCTTGCACCACACACACCGGGACAACCACACTGGGGATTCGTGTCCCTACATGGGTCTCCGGGGCCTCTATACCCCCCAAGCTTTCCGTGCACCTGTCCACAGCATCCGTCCCCTCAACCTCGCAAAGCACGATCGAACCCACCTGGTCGTGACTCGCCTCAAGGGGGCAAACTCCCTCCCCTCGTTCCTGGAGGAGGCCATCCAGCTGCTCGCACTGGGTCTCTAACCAGTCCGCCAGCCCACCCCCATTGTCCTCCACTACCTCCGTGTGTGTGTGTGCGTGTCTCTAACCCCGTCCAATTCATCCTCTATCTCCCGTGTCTCTATTATTTCCGTCTCTTCCCTTGTTATCTCCCTCGTGAACGTCTCCATCACCCCAATTAGTTTTTCCCTCTCGGTCACCGTCACTTCTCGCCCAACACGTCCCCCGAATTATTTTCTCCTTACCCGCCTCCACCGCGGGCCCGACAGCCGTTGCACTCCCTCCCAGCTCGTTTGCTCCCACACGTGGCGTCGCCATTTTGAGCTCCGCGGTTACTGCCTTCATGCCCGCCTGCAGGCTTCGGCCCATGTTCTGCGTCACACCCCGCAGTTCTTTCATTTCTTCCTTCATTTTGAGTGCGTTTGTTTCTATATTCGCCTTCACTTCGTTCATTTGCTTGTTCATGCCTTTTATTTCGTTTGTGTTTGTATCCATTTTCGTTTTCACTTCGTTCATTTGTTGCGTATTCGCATCCAATTGTTGTGTATTCGCATCTGTGCTGTGTCACGTGATTGGGTTTTCGTATATCATGCCTCGCCCGCTAGGGGTGGCAGGAGTGTGCTTCTGGTCGCGCAATAAAGCGGAGTAGATGCTGGCCCGCGTGCTTCTTGCGTCCCACCGCACCTCGTACACTCTAGTTGGCTGACGAGGATGGTTGAATACGGACTTATGCCCGTTTTCGACGGGGACGACTTCGAATTGTTTTCGGAGCAATTGGAATGCTATTTCCACGTGAACGATGTGGTCGACGAGAGCAAGCAGAAGTCGATCTTGCTCGCTTCGCTTTCGCCGGAGCATTATCGGCTGCTGGGTGATTTAGTGGCACCGAACAGGCCCCGGGATGACGAGCTGTCATTTCGGGACATTGTGCAGAAGATGAAGGCACACATGGCGCCGGAGAAGTCATTACAGCTCGCTCGATTCCAGTTCGATCGCCTCTCGAAAGGGGCAGAGGAACGCGTCACTGATTTTGTGGCGCGGATTAAGCGTGCTTCCGTGGCCTGCAAGTTCACGGCGGGGGAGCGGCCAGCTCGGCTCAGAGATCGTTTTATTGCTGGTTTACGAGATGCAAAGATGGTTTCAGCGGTTTTACGGCTGAAGGGTGACGCCATTACATTCGACTCGGCGGTCAGCACGGCTAGAGCGGTCGAGCAGACTCGCGGGGATGTTCGAGCCATCACCGGCCACGCGGGGTCGCGAGCACCCCGGGACGCGCGCACGACCTTCGATGCAGGTCGGACGTCGCCACGCGGCCGCGCGTGCGGCGGGGTGACCGCGAACATGCTTGGGATGTGGAGGTTGACACCTGTGCCGTGCGTGCCCGTATAAAGGCAACGTGTGTTTGAATTGTCACAAGGTGGGTCATTTGGCGCGTGTGTGCCGTGGGGCGCCGGCCACCGTTAAGGTCATGGACGGCGATGTGCGAGGCAACTCGGGGCGGAACCAGCGGCCGTTGTTGAGCCAGTTTTCAATTGGCCCGGCGACGGCGCACCCGATGACGTTGGAAGTCGAAGTGAACGAAACGCCGATCACGTTCCAGGTCGATACGGGAGCAGCGGTGTCGCTCATAGGCGAACAGACCGCGCGTAGACTCAATGGCCTGAAGCTTATCAGGTCAAACCTCATGCTGTTCACGTACACCCGCGAGAAGATAACGCCAGTCGGGATGGCAGACGTGTCTGTGCGGTACCAAGGCCAGGTCACCACGCTTCGGGTGTACGTCGTGCGGGGGAGTGGGCCGTCTCTCCTCGGCCGAGATTGGATGGCCCGCATCAGACTAGACTGGGCCGCAGTTCACCTTGTGCAACCCGTGCCGAGCCAGTGGGAGGATCAGTTGGAGGGGATTCTTCAAAGACATCAAGGGTTGTTTAGCGACGACCTTGGGAAACTCAAGGGCATGGAGGCGAAACTCTTCTTGAAGGAGGGGGTGGTTCCTCGGTTTTGTAAACCGCGTCCGGTGCCGTATGCCCTGCGGGACAAGGTCAAGGGTGAACTGGATAGGCTGGAGGCCTGTGGAGTGATCGAACGGGTGTCGTGCTCGGATTGGGCCACCCCGGTTGTCACGGTGCTGAAACGGAATGGAGACGTCCGATTGTGCGGGGACTTCAAATCCACGGTTAACCCGGGGCTCAGCGTGGAGCAATATCCATTGCCGCCAATCAATGAAATATATGCGCGATTGGCGGGGAGTCAATACTTCACGAAGCTAGACCTGCGTGATGCATATTTTCACCTGCCGATGGATCCCGGGAGTAGCGAGCTTTTGACAATCAACACGTGTCAAGGGCTCTATCGATATACCCGACTCTGTTTTGGGATTGTTTCGGCCCCAGCTTTGTGGCAGAAAGCCATAGATCAGGTTTGCGTTGGCCTCCCCGCTCAGACCTACCTGGACGATGTGCTCATTGCGGGGAAAACGGCGGACGAGCATCTTGCGAACATTGCCCAAGTGCTGACAAAGCTAGAAGCGTGCGGCCTGCGCTTGAACAGGGACAAGTGCGCGTTCTTCAAACAGCGCTTGGAATACCTCGGGCACATCATCACGCCGGAGGGGCTGTTGAAAGGTCCTCGGAAGGTGGAAGCGATTCAACACATGCCACCGCCCCGCGACAAGACGCAGCTGCGCTTGTTCATTGGTATGGCCCAGTATTACCAAAGGTTCGTGCGCGGGCTCAGCTCACAACTTGCGCCGTTAACGCGGTTGCTCAAGAAGGACGGCGCTGGGCTTGGGGGCCTGCACACCAGGCGTCGTTCGACCGCGTCAAGCGGCTGCTCACAGAGGATACGGTCCTCGTGCACTACGAGCCTGCGCGTCCGCTCCTATTGGCATGCGACAGCTCTGCATATGGCATCGGGGCAGTGCTCTCCCACAGGATGGACGATGGTTCCGAGCGGCCTGTTTGTTTTGCATCCCGGACCCTGTCCACAGCAGAGCGCGGATATGCCCAGATTGAGCGTGAGGCTCTCAGCCTCGTCTGGGGTGTGCGGAGGTTTCATCAATATCTGCTGGGGCGGCATTTCACTTTGCAGACGGATCACAAACCACTTCAATTCATCCTGAGACCCGAGCGCGGGGTGCCGGTGGTAGCAGCCGCGCGAATATAGCGGTGGTGTCTGTTTCTGGGTGCTTACGATTATGATATTCAGTTCCGAAGCACCGAGAAGCATGCTAACTGGGTCGGGCTCTCCACGCTTGCCGTGTGCGGAGGGTCCAGCTGTGTCTGAGTTGAGCGACCGGGTCGATGTGTTCGTGCTGGGCCAGGTCCAAAGCGGGCCGGTCACGGCCAGGCAGGTCGCGGTGGAATCGGCTCGTGATCCGGTGCTTGCCCGTGTCATCCAGGCGATTTCTACGGGGAATTGGAGCGATCTGCCTTCGACACCGGCATTTCACCCTTTCACGTCGCGCGCAGCGGAGCTGTCGTTGGTCCAACGGTGTGTAATGTGGGGAATGAGGACCGTGATTCCACCGAAGTTCAGGCAGCGGTGTTTGGATGAACTGCATGTCAGTCACCTTGGCATCGTGAAGACCAAGAGTCTTGCTCGTAGCCTGTTGTGGTGGCCGGGGTTGGACAAAGACATTGAGCAGTTGGTTAAGCATTGCGCCACGTGCCAGACAGATGCTGATAACCCGCGTCGAGCTTCGGGTCTCTGGCCTGTGCCAGACCGAGCTTGGCAGAGGGTCCATGTAGATTTTGCGGGACCGGTTAATGGCAAAATGTTTTTGATTGTGATCGATGCATTCTCTAAATGGCCGGAGGTTGTAGTAATGCAGCATACATCGGCAAACATTACAGTAGAGAAACTGCGGACGATCTTTGCTAATAAAGGGTTGCCGGAGATCCTGGTCTCTGATAATGGTCCGCAGTTCATCGCGGGTGTATTTGATGAGTTTATGCGCCAGAATGGTATTCGACATCTAAGGTCCGCGGCATATCATCCTGAGACGAATGGCCAAGCTGAGTCGTTTG
>NC_140973.1:6669415-6684415 GCF_056783735.1 Eptatretus burgeri | reverse complement strand
CTCCTCCTCCCTCCACTCTTCCTCCCCCTACTCCACCTCCCCCTACTCCACCTCCCCCCTCCTCCTCCCCCACTCCTCCTCCCTCCACTCTTCCTTCCCCGACTCCTTCTCCCCCTTTGGAAGCGGAATGTGAGGCCTCCCTTATTAAACCATCAGCTCCATCTTTGGAGCATAACGATAATGTAATGGACACCAATCAGTACTCGGATTATGATTCGGACGGGGACTCATCACTTGCTTCTTGTGGCAGTGCTGAAGCATGGAATGATCCAGTTTCCCAAGATTCGGAGAGTGTTACCAGTGTTCCACCTGCTGATATCATAAAGTTTCTTCATGACACCTTTCGTAAGAAACATGTTAAAATTAAAAACTTTTTCCCTGACTTATCCGGCTTTATAATCTCTGCGAAGCATTTGCTCCTCAAAGCCGGACAGCTTGGTGTGACGGAATCACAAGTGTATCGACTCCGGAAATGCATCCTTAAAGCAAAGAATGAGCTGCAGTCACAGAGAGACTAAGTTTTTGACACACCCAAACTCTATGTTAGCCTATGGCCTTCTCTATAGCGAGTTTAAATATTAATGGGGGACGCTCCTCCATCCGTAAAGCAGAAGTTAAACAGTTTGTTGAGACCAATCACATTGATGTTTTGCTTTTGCAAGAAACAAGATGCAGCTCCTCTTGTGCAAGTGAATGGCAAAGGACAATGAGGGGAAAATGGTTTTTTAGTAGTCTGGAACACCCAAGGGCTGGGGTGGCTGTTTATTTACAACCTTCCTTTTGTAGTCCCAGTGTTGTTTTTAATGAGATTATTAAAGGGTATTTGATTTCACTCACCTTCACACATAATGGCTTTAAACACACCGTACTGAATGTCTACGCACCTAGCGATAGCACGGAGAGACTCGCCTTTTACACACACTTAGAAACGTCTCTTGTACACATTGATTTTGATGGACTTGTCTGCTTGGGTGGAGATTTTAACTGCACGATGGACCCCACCATTGATCGTAATGGAGAGGAGCCGCACCCAGCAAGCGCAGCGCCTTTGTTGAGAGCCTTGTCCAAGTTTTCCCTGGTTGATGTGTGAAGAATCCGCAATATTTCTCTCCCACAATACACGTGGAGTCGGTGTTCAAAAGGCCACGTATCACTTGCAAGATTGGACCGTTTCTACATCAACAGTACCTTTTTAAATGTTGTGAGCAATATGGACATTATTCCGAGCGGCTTCTCAGACCATCACATGGTCGCACTTCGGATTCACCAACCAGTTCGGAATCGTGGTGCTGCCTACTGGACCTTCAACGCAAGCCTCTTGGATGACCAACTGTTTGTCGATGCCTTTGGTGTGTTCTGGAGAGCCTTGCTCCAACGTAAAACTTCCTTCCCCTGCCTTGGAAAATGGTGGGACAACGTCAAAGTGCAAATAAGATCCTTTTGCCAACAATATAGAGCCTACCTCACCAAATATGACTCTGCCCTTCAATCCTTGCTTGCCAAAGAAATATTATATTTGCAGACCAACCTCTTGGCCTCAAATCATGAAAGAACCAACCTCTTGCTGGCGAAGAAAAATCTCTTCTTGCTGGACTTTGTGCAAAGCAAGCCAGAGGAGCGCTGATTCGTCTCCGACTGGAGAATTTGTGCTACCTGGACACCTCCTCTAAGTTCTTTGGACTGGAAGATCAAACAAAGAGAAGTCAGCAGATAACTTCAGTAAGGACAAAGGAAGGAAGGATAACACACAATCAAAAAGATGTCAGAGCCTCACTCAGACACTACTTTACTGAACTTTATCATGCTCCGAAAATCGACAACAAAATGGTAACAGTGCTGACTTCTTCCTTACCTACCTTGTCAAAATCTGCAGTTCTACAAATGGACAAGGAAGTAACTTTGGAGGAACTCCAAGCTGCTCTTCAAACTCTACCCTCGGGTAAGGCCTCCGGCCTGGATGGAATTCCTGCGGAATTTTATAAAACCTTTTGGGACCTCCTCGGACCAGAACTACTTGAGGTTATAATCGACGGTCGACGATCAGGCTCACTGCCATTAAGCTGCCGGAGGGCTGTCCTCGCCCTTATCCCCAAAAAGGAGACCTTCAGCAACCACACAACTGGCGTCCCATCTCATTACTCTGTGCAGACTACAAAATATTTTCCAAGGCCCTTGCCAACCGCCTTAAAGCCATAATCGAGGAGATCGTACACCCAGATCAGTCTTACTGTGTCCCGAAGAGGACAATTCATGACAGTATCTTTATTGTGCGTGATATAATTGACATCTGTTCTCTTGAGCAAAGAAATGTCGGGTTGGTGTTCTTAGATCAAGAAAAGGCCTTTGATACCATTGATCATTTTTATCTTTTCTCTGTTTTACGGGGGTTTGGTTTTGGGGAAAATTTTATCTCTCATGTGCAGTTACTGTATAACAACACTTTTAGTCTCTTAAAGGTTAACAACATTTTATGTCCCCCTTTCCCGGTTAATAGAGGCATTCGTCAAGGGTGCCCTCTTTCTGGCCTCCTGTACTCTCTTGCGATTGAGCCTTTACTCGTTCGGTTCCGTGCACGTCTTCTTGGTTTCCTTCCTCAACCAATGGCGAACCCGTTTAAAGTGATTGCTTATGCAGATGATCTTTGTGCAATCGTTCGCTCGATTGAGGACGTCTCAGCCTTGGTCCGTTGCATTCATGAATTTGGTTTGGCAAGTTCCACAAAAGTGAACTGGGGAAAAAGCAGAGCTCTCCATCTTGGTCCACAAAATGGCGCCATTCCTCCGACTCTTCCCGAGAAACTTAAATGGGAAAGGGATGGAATTCTTTACCTAGGCATCTTTCTTGGAACTGAGAACTTCATTTTAAAAAACTGGGGATCTCTAATAATTAAAACTGAGAGACGTTTACGAAAGTGGAAGGGCTTACTTTGTCAACTCTCCTATCGGGGCCGAACCCTTGTTATCAACAACCTTGCAGCATCAATGCTTTGGCACATTTTTATAGCACTGCAGCCCCCAGATTTGTTTCTTAAAAAATTACAATCAATTCTTATTGACTTCTTTTGGGGAGGAAAGCATTGGCTCCAACCTGGTGTGTTAAACCTGCCTGTTTCTGAAGGAGGACAGGGGCTGATCGCTATTACCAGCAAGGTGATGGCTTTCCGCCTCCTTTCGCTTCGCAGACTGCTGTACACGGACGTCTCGTGGAAGGCCTTGGCTCACTGCCTGCTTCGGCAGGCGGGGAAACTCGGCTACGATCAGCAACTGTTCCTTATTGACACCAAGAAAGTTGATATAGCATCAGTCCCCCTGTTTTATAGAAGCATGCTGAAGGCATGGCAGGCAGTCACTGTTCGCCGAAATAACAATGACTACTCCCTGGAAATGTTTTTAAATGAGCCTATCTTTTTAAACCCCATTTTTGAAGGGGTCTGCAGCAATTATATTCTTGTGCAGAAGTTTATTGATGCTGGATGTACGAAGGTAAAAGATCTCAGAACTCCTTCTCCTTATAAGTGGAAGCCAGCTGCTGACGTCGCTGTGGCCACTGGAGTGAGGTCCATTCGAATTATTGGGAGAATCTTTTCTGTGATTCTGCGCTTTTTCAAGCAAACTAATCTGAAATGGATTCCACAGGTAGAAGCTAACCTTTCTTTATCCCTACATCCCTTTCCAGAGCTTTTGCTTCATTTTCAAGGTTTCACCTCCTTTAAATTGATGGAAAAATCTTCTGTTTACGCTTTGTGTGTTAAAACCCTTGTTCCCGATAGACCTGCGGAACCACAAGCACATTGGGGGAGAATGCTTCAGACCACTCATTCTACTTCGATCAACTGGCATGTTATGTACAAGGCACCCACTGCTAAGCGCTCCGGAGATTTGCAGTGGCGACTGGCACATTACATTTTACCATCCAATGTTTTATCTCATCGTATATGTCCCGATAACACAGAATTGTGTCCCTTCATGCGGTGCCACAGAAACTATTTTTCACATTTTTATTGATTGCTCAAGGTTGGCACCCCTTTTTACAGTCTTATCACGTGCTATCCGGGGACTCGGCCTAACTTTTACTTGTTGTGGTTTTGTTTACGGTTTTAGCATCTTCCACCAGCGTAAATACGAGTGCCTGTTAGCAAATTATTTGTCCTCTGAAGCGAAGCTTGCTATATACATGTCAAGGAAACGCAAACTTCAAGATGTTTGTGATTCTGTTTCCGATGTTGTTCATCTCTTTAAAACCTTGGTCACAGCACGAGTGCACCTTGAAATTAATTCCAGTGATTGTACACTGTTCTCACAACACTGGTGTGTGAACACATCCTTATGTGAACTTGTTGATGGTGTACTTACATTGAAGTTTTAATTTACCTTGTTTCTTTGTTGGGCAATGCTCAGGCATTTGCTTGTACTGGTATAACTTCTCTTGTTACATCATGATCCCAAACAATCAAGAGGCCAAAAGTGTCTGTGTCTCTCTCTCTCTCTCTCTCTCTCTCTGTCTATCTCTCTCTCTCTCTCTCTCTCTCTCTTGGCACGCACGTGCAAACGCAAGGGGCTGTTGCTCAGTCTCTGGCGGTACGTGTGGAGCCTGTGTTGCTTCCTCTCTTCTTATCATCTTCTCCTCTCTCTAATGTATTTTTTGGGGGTGTTCCTTGTGTATAAATTGTTATCAATGCTTTATCGATTACTTGAAAATTGAATTGGTTTCTTCTCTTCTTTTTTCCACTCTTGTATATAATCCTTTGCTTTGTTGTATTGAATTTTTACCTTTATACTTTTTTGTAATAAAAGGACATAAAAGTCAAAAGTCTCTCTCTCTCTCTCTCTCTCTCTCTCTCTCTCTCTCTCTCTCTCTCTCTCTCTCTCTCTCTCTCTCTCTCTCTCTCTCTCTCTCTCTCTCTCTCTCTCTCTCTCTCTCTCTCTCTCTCTCTCTTCCTCTCTTCCTCTCTTCCTCTCTTCCTCTCTTCCTCTCTTCCTCTCTTCCTCTCTTCCTCTCTTCCTCTCTTCCTCTCTTCCTCTCTTCCTCTCTTCCTCTCTTCCTCTCTTCCTCTCTTCCTCTCTTCCTCTCTCTTCCTCTCTCCCTCTCTTCCTCTCTTCCTCTCTTCCTCTCTCTCTCTCTTCCTCTCTCTTCCTCTCTCTTCCTCTCTCTTCCTCTCTCTTCCTCTCTCTTCCTCTCTTCCTCTCTCTTCCTCTCTCTTCCTCTCTCTTCCTCTCTCTCTTCCTCTCTCTCTCTTCCTCTCTCTCTCCTCCTCTCTCTCTCCTCCTCTCTCTTCCTCTCTCTCTCCTCCTCTCTCTCTCCTCCTCTCTCTCTCCTCCTCTCTCCTCCTCCTCCTCTCTCCTCCTCCTCCTCTCTCTCTCCTCCTCTCTCTCCTCCTCCTCTCTCTCCTCCTCTCTCTCTCCTCCTCCTCTCTCTCCTCCTCCTCTCTTCCTCTCTCTCCTCCTCCTCTCTCTCTCTCCTCCTCTCTCCTCCTCCTCCTCCTCTCCTCCTCCTCTCTCTCTCCTCCTCCTCCTCTCTCCTCCTCCTCCTCTCTCCTCCTCCTCCTCTCTCCTCCTCCTCCTCTCTCTCCTCCTCCTCCTCTCTCCTCCTCCTCTCCCTCCTCCTCCTCTCCTCCTCCTCCTCTCCTTCTCCTCCTCCTCTCCTTCCTCCTCCTCTCTCCCCCTCCTCCTCTCTCCCCCTCCTCCTCTCTCCCCTCCTCCTCTCTCCTCCTCTCCTCTCTCTCCTCCTCCTCCTCTCTCCTCCTCCTCCTCCTCTCTCTCCTCCTCCTCCTCTCTCTCCTCCTCCTCCTCTCTCCTCCTCCTCCTCTCTCCTCCTCCTCCTCTCTCCTCCTCCTCCTCTTCTCCTCCTCCTCCTCTCTCCTCCTCCTCCTCTCTCCTCCTCCTCCTCTCTCCTCCTCCTCCTCTCCTCCTCCTCCTCTCTCCTCCTCCTCCTCTCTCTCTCTCCTCCTCTCTCCTCTCTCTCTCTTCCTCTCTTCCTCTCTCCTCCTCTCTCCTCTCTCTCTCCTCTCTCTCTCTCCTCTCTCTCTCTCTCCTCCTCTCTTCCTCTCTCCTCCTCTCTCCTCTCTCCTCCTCTCTCCTCTCTCCTCCTCTCTCCTCTCTCCTCTCTCTCTCTCCTCCTCTCTCCTCTCTCCTCCTCCTCTCTCTTCCTCTCTCTTCCTCTCTCCTCCTCCTCTCTCTCCTCCTCCTCCTCTCTCCTCCTCTCCTCTCTCCTCTCTCCTCTCTCCTCCTCTTCCTCTCTCTCCTCCTCTCTCTCCTCCTCCTTCCTCTCTCCTCCTCCTCCTCTCTCCTCCTCTCCTCCTCTCTCCTCCTCCTCTCTCTCCTCCTCTCTCCTCCTCTCCTCTCCTCCTCCTCTTCCTCTCTCCTCCTCCTCTCTCTCCTCCTCTCTCTCCTCCTCCTCCTCTCTCCTCCTCTCTCTTCCTCCTCCTCTCTTCCTCTCTCCTCCTCTCTCCTCCTCCTCCTCTCTCCTCCTCCTCCTCTCTCCTCTCTCTCCTCCTCCTCTCTCTCTCTCTCTCTCTCTCTCCTCCTCTCTCTTCCTCTCTCTTCCTCCTCTCTCCTCCTCTCTTCCTCTCTCTCTCTCCTCCTTCCTCTCTCTCCTCTCTCTTCCTCCTCTCTCTCCTCCTCTCCTCTCTCCTCTCCTCCTTCCTCCTTCCTCTCTCCTCCTCCTCCTCTCTCTCCTCCTCCTCCTCTCTCCTCCTCCTCCTCTCTCCTCCTCCTCCTCTCTCTCCTCCTCCTCTTCCTCTCTCTTCCTCCTCCTCCTCTCCTCTCTCCTCCTCTCTCCTCCTCCTCCTCTCTCTCTCCTCCTCTCTCTTCCTCTCTCTCCTCCTCCTCTCTTCCTCTCTCCTCCTCTCTCTCCTCTCTTCCTCTCTCTCTCCTCTCTCCTCCTCCTCTCCTCTCTCCTCCTCCTCCTCTCTCCTCCTCCTCCTCTCTCCTCTCTCCTCCTCTCTCCTCTCTCCTCCTCCTCTCTCCTCTCTCCTCCTCCTCTCTCCTCCTCCTCCTCCTCTCTCCTCCTCCTCCTCTCTCCTCCTCCTCCTCCTCCTCTCCTCCTCCTCCTCCTCTCCTCCTCCTCCTCCTCTCTCCTCCTCCTCCTCTCTCCTCCTCCTCTCTCCTCCTCCTCCTCTCTCCTCCTCCTCCTCTCTCCTCCTCCTCCTCTCCTCCTCCTCCTCCTCTCCTCCTCCTCCTCCTCCTCCTCCTCCTCCTCCTCCTCTCTCCTCCTCCTCCTCTCTCCTCCTCCTCCTCCTCCTCCTCCTCTCTCCTCCTCCTCCTCTCTCCTCCTCCTCCTCTCTCCTCCTCCTCCTCTCTCCTCCTCCTCCTCTCCTCCTCCTCCTCTCTCCTCCTCCTCCTCCTCTCCTCCTCCTCCTCTCTCCTCCTCCTCCTCTCTCCTCCTCCTCCTCTCTCCTCCTCCTCCTCTCTCCTCCTCCTCCTCTCTCCTCCTCCTCCTCTCTCCTCCTCCTCCTCTCTCCTCTCTCTCCTCCTCTCTCCTCTCTCCTCCTCCTCTCTCCTCTCTCCTCCTCCTCTCCTCTCCTCCTCCTCCTCTCTCTCCTCCTCCTCCTCCTCTCCTCCTCCTCCCTCCTCCTCCTCTCTCCTCCTCCTCCTCCTCCTCCTCTCTCCTCCTCCCTCCTCTCTCCTCCTCCTCCTCTCTCCTCCTCCTCCTCTCTCCTCCTCTCTCTCTCTCCTCCTCTCTCCTCTCTCCTCTCTCCTCCTCTCTCCTCTCTCCTCCTCTCTCCTCTCTCCTCCTCCTCCTCTCTCCTCCTCCTCCTCTCTCCTCCTCCTCCTCTCTCCTCCTCTCTCCTCTCTCCTCCTCTCTCCTCTCTCCTCCTCTCTCCTCTCTCCTCCTCTCTCCTCTCTCTCCTCCTCCTCTCTCCTCCTCCTCCTCTCTCTCCTCCTCCTCCTCTCTCCTCCTCCTCCTCCTCTCCTCCTCCTCCTCTCTCCTCCTCCTCCTCTCTCTCCTCCTCCTCCTCTCTCCTCCTCCTCCTCTCTCCTCCTCCTCCTCTCTCTCCTCCTCTCTCCTCCTCCTCCTCTCTCCTCCTCCTCCTCTCCTCCTCCTCCTCCTCTCCTCCTCCTCCTCTCTCTCCTCCTCCTCCTCCTCTCTCCTCCTCCTCCTCTCTCTCCTCCTCCTCCTCTCTCCTCCTCCTCCTCCTCTCTCCTCCTCCTCCTCCTCCTCTCCTCCTCCTCCTCTCTCCTCCTCCTCCTCTCTCCTCCTCCTCCTCCTCTCTCCTCCTCCTCCTCTCTCCTCCTCCTCCTCTCCTCCTCCTCCTCCTCTCTCCTCCTCCTCCTCTCTCCTCCTCCTCCTCTCTCCTCCTCCTCCTCTCTCCTCCTCCTCCTCTCTCCTCCTCCTCCTCTCCTCCTCCTCCTCTCCTCCTCCTCCTCCTCCTCCTCCTCCTCCTCCTCCTCCTCCTCCTCTCTCCTCCTCCTCCTCTCTCCTCCTCTCTCCTCTCTCCTCCTCCTCTCTCTCTCTCTTTCCTCTCTCTCTTCCCACTCTCTCTTCCCACTCTCTCTTTCTTTCCCCCTCCCTCCTTTCACTCACCCCCTTGACCCCCCTTCCCTGCCCCCACCCTTCTCCCTCTCCCCACTCTTCCCCCCCCCCCTCACTATTCCCGTCAGCGAAGCGACGGTTGGTATTTGTTCGTAAATTACTGTTTCAAACCATTACCGATTTCTTTGTGGAAACATTATTAAATATTTTCATGGTTCACTTCTCCTTTCCTCAGATTCTCATTTCCTGACATCCAATCTCTACCCCTCCTACCCTCTCCAACACCTGTAGGATCCCGGTGAACGTGAAACGATGTCTGTGTTACCATTTGTGGTTTTGATTGGATTTCTTGGGGCAGGTAAGAGAGTGAAAAGGATGAGATGTGTGTTGGATTGTTGGATAAATAGATTGTTATTTAAAATAATTCAATGTTCAACTTTATCCAAAATTTTGATTTTCTTGCCAATTTACCTGATGTGGGATTTTATTTACTTCTTTGTGATTTCTGATTAATTAAGGTTAAAAAGCCAATTTTTTTCTCTTCTATTATGAATCTTATTTTCTCTTCTTTGATTCAAATTATTTTGATTTAATTTTTGAAGACATTCCTGGGTACACCGGTATAGCGGGGCAACTTAGCATAACAATTGTGCATTTTATGAGGAAAGCACCAAATTTGGCACACTAGTAGCCGAACATATTATGAACAGATTTGGATATTGGGCCATCTCAAACTCAGCCGCTGATGGCTGTGGCAGCCATTTTCCAAAATGGCCACTAGCGGTTACTATAATTTCACTCTAACATTGGTTTGAACATTTATTAAAAGCTGAATTAAGAAAAACATAACCTGTAGCCACCTCAAGTTTAAAGATAGCCGCCATTTTGCAAGATGGCTGCTAATTATTTGTAGTACCGGACGACTATCTCACTCATAGAAATTGGTTGTTGAGAATGGTGGCAAACGAATCATGGGCTGCGTCTCATTCATATGAATTCTGATATCTCACTCATAGAATTGATCGAGAGATGTCTGATTGAAATGTTCCGAATCAGTGACACAGTCTGCTCTGTTAATATTCTCTCAATTTTGTGAGCACTCTCCCTCATACACACATACACACACACACACACACACACACACACACACACACACACACACACACACACACACACACACACACAGCTGTGCATTCAAGTGCGGCCTTTTTGCTCTTGCAATGCTTCAGACACCTCTTCTTGCGCTTGCACGATACTAGCTCATAGCAGGTGTGGGCTGCTTTGGGTGGCTTCGTCCAGTGTGGCTCTAACACCCCCTCATCATTCTTGACCCAGCCCCAGCTGGATGGAGGAGGCAGCTCTGGCGTTGGTAGCAGTGTTTGACCCCACACATGGCCTCCTTGGTAGGCCGCCCTCTTCACATGCTCCTCCAGAGCTGCCTTGGTTGGCGGGATCAGCTGCACGTTGTTCTTCTCCTCTTTCCTCCCACCCCGCCCCCTTCTCTTTCCTCCTCCCATCCCTTATCCTCCCTCCTCCCATCCCTTATCCTCCCTCCTCCCATTCCTTCTCCTCCCTCCTCCCATCCCTTATCCTCCCTCCTCCCATCCCTTATCCTCCCTCATCCCACCCCACCCCTCCCTCCGGATTCTCACCCCCCCTCCGGATTCTCACCCCCCTCCCCTGATTCGTGTCGTTTTGCTTTTGGGTTTCCACTCCTTAGGAGAGGTGAACAGTGCAAAAATACAAGTTTTTTTTCCACAGCTGACTTGGAATACCCTCTGCCACCACCCCCACGTCGCACTACACAATACACATTTACATAGAGAACCCGTCCTGAACCCCTGTGGCTACAGATGAAACCAAGTAGCCCATGTTCACCACGAGGTCAAACTTGGTCTGTGTGCCAAGTTTGGTGGCAATTGTCCCAGTAGTTTTGGTGTGATTGATGTAACACACACACACACACACACACACACACACACACACACACACACACACACACACACACACACACACACACTCACAAACTTCTTTATGAATTGTATTTTTACAAATAAACACTAATAAAAATCAGTGCCACTTATACCATGAAAACAAAATCTCAAAGTGCAAATGAGAAAACAATTTTAAGAACCAACAATATTTTAAAGTACTCCAGGAACCCGCGGAAATTCCACATAATGTCCAATTTTAATCATAACGCTGTATTTTCGTTTCAAAATGACACAAAACGTGTTTATCAACCTGAAACTTCCTCATGCTAGAACTTCACAGTAGATGACGTGTGTGACCATTTTGTCTTGGCGTTTACCTTGGGTCTCGGTCGTTGTCAATAATTTTGACTCGAACATCCTTCCTCGAGAAAATGCCACACACACTTGTCCCTGGGTGGAGACTGGCTGAGGTAAGTAAATGCCAACGTCGTCAAATGTCTGGCCATGTGCTTTGTTGATTGTCATCGAGTAAGCTAAACAGAGGGGAAACTGGATTCTCTGTAAAGTGAATGGCAACCTGGTGCCACTCGGGCGAGCTTTACTCAAGATATGAAAACTCAATTTCCAGAAGTCAGTTTCGCTTCAACACTGTTTTGGTGCAGGTTGATGACCTCTAATCTCGTATCATTGCACAGTTGCTGTTGCAGGGCAAGGTTGCAAAGCAACATGATGATACAACTCACCTTGAGATGAATGTGGTGAGGTGGTATCCCGGTAGGTGTGAAGGAATTGATGAATTCCATTGGACAGTTCTCTGCCACCTCAACATTGTCACACTTCACTGAATCTGTGCTGACGTAAGTGACTGTTTCATCTGGCAACGTCTGCATGACTTCTTCATCCATGGCCAGTTGTCTGTCCTCGCTGGTTGGATTCACAAAAACGTCGTCAATCAGGGAACCTCTTACACAGCGCGCAGTAGGTACTTCAACAACATCTCTTCCAGGTTTTTGGAGATCAAGCAGCCATCTTGATTAGTGTTCCTGGTCTGGGAAATTGCGCATGTTTTGAGTGAGCACCAATTGATGAAAATGAAAGTTTGAGGCATGTGTCGATAACAATGTCTGGTGGAGATTGTGGTACAATTGGTAGGACTTGTCTGAAATCCCTGCTGAACAGAATGGCTTTGCCTCCAAAAGGCTGTCTGATTGCAGTGATGTCTTGCAAACATCTATCTTTAGCATGAAGTGCATGGGTGGGTATCATGGATGCTTCATCTATGATGAACAGCATCTGGTTATGCAGGATGTCAGCCTGATGTGAAGTGGGAGAAACGTTGCAGGAACTGGTTTCCACTATCGGCACTGGAAGTTTGAACAAACTGTGTACCGTTTTCCCTCCAGTCAAGAGCGTCGCTGATATTTCAGTCCAGGCTGCACATGCAACCTGAGAGCCATTGTGATGGAGGTGACTCATCAGCATGTTGAAAACGCATGTCTTCCCTGCACCTCCTGGGGCAATGACAAAAGAGCATCGAGCTTGTGGTGGGTATTCTCTGACAATACTTTGTATGGCTTCAAGTACAGAATCCACCAACCGTCGTCATCCTTTATTCAGTTGATCAAAGTCAGCAGGCAGTTCTTGAGGCACTTCTACAGTGACTAAGTCTTGTTCTTTGGGCTGTGGAAGGTTGTGGAACTCAGCTTGTTCCATTTTCCACATAATGTAAAATATGACTTCAAGTCCTCTGCTCTCCCCACTCCCCCCTCCCTCACAAACTGCAAGTTCTCAGCCGCCCCTCCCAACCGCAAGTCCTCAACCTCCTCCTCCCAACCGCAAGTCCTCACCATTCCTCTCCCAACCGCAAGTCCTCACCATCCCCCTCCCAACCGCAAGTCCTCACCATCCCCCTCCCAACCGCAAGTCCTCACCATCCCACTCCCAACCGCAAGTCCTTACTATCCCTCACCCAACCCAAAGGCATCAATCCTCGCCCCATTTGAAGCCTTCAAACCCCCATCATGGTCACCTGTCCACCTCACAATCCCGCAAGATATGCGGAAAATAAATGTGACAAATAAACGACCCACTGCCAATAATTATCTTCCTCCTGGTGTGTGTGTGTGTGTGTGTGTGTGTGTGTGTGTGTGTGTGTGTGTGTGCGTGCGTGCGTGCGTGCGTGCGTGCGTGCGTGCGTGCGTGCGTGCGTGCGTGCGTGCGTGTGCGCGCGCGCGTGTTTCACATACACACACACACACACCATGAAAAGTAAGTAATGAACATGGACAAAGACCTCTTATGATAACATGGTTTTCAGCCCTGCTTGAGAGAATGACAATCTGTTCCCAACTTCAAGCCTTCTCCAGGTTCATTGAAAATGATGCCAAGGAGAACAAACTCACCAACAAAGTTTTTCTCCTTGTAGACAATTCTCCTGCCCATCCTGCACAGATGCCAGACTGGTGCGATCATCCAATACGTTTTGCCACCCATTCGACCACCCACCGTGCAGAAATTAATTCATTACGAGGTCAAACTTGGTCCGTTTTGCTTGACATATACTTTGGGGAGTACTTGATGTGTGCCACGTTTCAATTTTTTCCATGGAATGGCTTCGGAGATACAGAGATTCAATGTGTTTCCTTTTTTCCAACATGGTCCGCCACACCATGTGACCTATTATGTCACAATTATCATTATAAAATTCCACAGGAGTAATTACTCCGATGGTGAAAATTTAGCGTCAATCCGCCAAGCGGTTGCAGAGAAAATGAATGAAAAAGGGAATAAAGCCGAAAAATTCTGGCGGAATAATAATAATGAAGAAACGGAAGAAAAACAATAGGCCTGAAGGGATTAGTACCCAAATAATCATGAAGAATAATAATCTGAAGAATAGTAATAGGTTACCCAGCCTGTAAAACTTGGTGCCCTAATATAATCATAAGAATGACAAACGGAAACTTTTGGGGCTCAATGTTCTCGTTCAGTAAGTTATCTTCCAAAGTTCAACAAAAGAAGTTTACTAACTTCTTAAAAAATGAGCACGTGTTAAAGTTTAATGAGCACGAACTAAACGTATTCCTCAACAAACGACGAGATGGAATGAGTTGAAAACTTGATTTCACTTGTGGGATGCATGGGCAGGTTTGAGGGGTTAAAAATTTAATATCCCTCCCCACCCCACCCTCCCCACAGGGGTTCAAAGTGGAAGTGCAATCCCAATTTTCTGCATGTAAATGTTTATCAGACAGCACCACCTGGTGGTAATATTGCAAGTCATCAAAAAATACACCAGATATCAAAAACATGGGAAAATTAATCTCTCCGTAATCCCGTGGGAATAACCATTCTACAAGGACGGGTTCTTTGCTCGTGTCTTAAATCGGTGAGTTGCTGTTCTTCCCATGGAGGTTAGTGTTTCTAATTTTATTTAACCAGATAATCATCAAGTAATAACTTGTGTTTCTCCTCTGTTCCAACAGTAGACATTTCGACATTTTCGTGCAGAACAAACACCCAATGGTATGGTGATGAAATGCTGTTACACTGATCTCTCCAACAACTCCGTGAACATTCCTTTCTCCAACATCCTCATGATCCTCACAATGTCCCTCTCAGTGATGCTCACTTATATCATGTAAAGAACTCATCGTCACGAAGCCCTCGTGGTCACCACAAAGGGGTCACAAATTCCATTTTCCTTTAATATCTCTTGCTGTCATGCTTTGCTAATTCTACTTTAAGCTTTCATCGACTTTCTTCATAATCCAATTTCTTTTCAGAAGGAAATTATTCAAATGTTCTTGTTGGATGGAATTTCCAGTTTTTTTTCCCCAAAAAGTGTGAACAATGTAAACATAAGGCACAAATATCATTAGATGTAAAATAACCAAAAATTGTATAATTGTGTATTTTGCTGAGAAAATCATTGTCATGTTTCATTTAGCCTTTTAAAATCATTAGTTTCAGTTAAACCATTATGTCCTTGACAACTATCCCAAAGATAGTGAACTCACCTTTGAGATGTCTTGTGGAGACCATTACTATGGTCTCGTACGGATTTGATCCCAGGTCTGACTCCAAAGTTCCTTCCTGGTGTTTTACAGCCATTAAAAAAAAAAGAATTATTTCATAATTAAAAATGCTTCATAAATTAATGCATAACTAGTTTTGAAATGATACCCCCATTGGATATTTAGAGGTTGTCCAATCAACGATGAAAAACCTTTGGAGATGAGGTTGGATATTTACTGGACATCCCCATATCTGACATAAGAATCGATAAACATGAACAATCATCTCGTGTTCTCTCCTCTTTAAGCTCCTGCACACAATGGTGGTGGAAACATTCACTCTAGGATAGCCGTCTTTAGTGGTAAAATTATCAAAAATTATTGTTTCTGTGCTTTGGTGTCGGTTTCCAATTAAAGATTAAATCACATTGAAAGTCTCGTTCATTCCCCAGTATTGCAGTTTCATCTCCAGTTTTCCTCTTTGTTGCCTCTACCACCGAAGGGGGAAGGCAGTTGTTTTCAGTCCTGTGTATCTGTTTCTTTGTCTGTTTGTGTGCAGGATACCTCAAAAAGTTGTG
>NC_140973.1:6654415-6664415 GCF_056783735.1 Eptatretus burgeri | reverse complement strand
AAAAATCTATCTTTGAGGGAATTGACTGAATGGAATGGGTTCTTTGGTATTTGAATAGCAAAATGAATTATCTAAAACTTGTCGTTGTCCGATTTTTCATTTTCATCCCAAGGTCAAGGTTACAAGGTCAAAAACTGAGAAAATTGCAAATTTTGACATAAAAATCGTATGACCGCCCAAACTTTGAGAGCTCGGATGACAATACTTTTTATGCATAATCTTGAGGTCATTCCCCACCTAAAGTCTTCAAACCATTTTGCTCTATCTCGAACACCTTGCCCGGGGCGCCCCCTTCAAGTTTGTTTTTACGCTGATTTCATCAAAGTATGGATAATCCAAGGAGTGCGAAATGCCATATAGCCTATATGATGTTATATTGTTCCTGGAATGTTCCGGAGGAAGTTTTGCACCAAAGGTCATAATCCTAGACCTTTTGACCTTTAAAGGCCACAAATGTCAAATTTTCAACGTTGTGGGAATCGAGCAGGGTTTTCGACCTTCTTCGACGAACTAACTCCAATAAGCAATAGCACGTATCCTGTTTCCTTATTTTAATGTTCACAACATTGTTTTGGGACCTTTAAAGGTTATGCAAAGATCAATTTTTTTAAGTTGTTGAACGAAACCGGGTTTTCAACATTTTGCAGCTAATAACCCGTCACTCGTACCACATCATGTTGGTCATGTTCTCTAATGCATTGTCGGTGTCTTTGGTTTTGTCAAATAAAGGTCACATTTTCAAAGTTATCGTAATTGAAAAGGTGGTTTGGAATGAATTTATTGGCGTTTGTCAAGAAAACTTTGAAATGCGTGGTCGTATTCTGGTAGTGACGACACATTCACATAATAGTGGGATCAAAATATGAAATAAACAGCCTAACCTCAAAAAAATTGCAAGAAAACGTTTTATCATGTTTTTCTGTAGTACTTGGTCCAGAGAACAACATATCAAAAGTTGGCCGAAATCGGACCATCAGAAAGGGTCAAAGTTTGACGTTAAAAAAGGTGGCTGCAACTATTAAAAAGTGCCTCATTTCTTCTCATATCCCATCATCTTCGCTGTTTTTGCACATACAAGTGTAAAAAATAGTTTAAAACTGTTCAAACCAGTATCTCAGTGAATTCGCCATTCTATATTTAACATTGTATATCCAAGTGACATCATAAGGTAATCTATGACGTCATGACGTGACTTTTTATTTTTTTCACAATTATGTGCCAAATTGATGATGATGAAGATTTTAGATGGTATTACTGAAGGCATGTAAGTTCATTAATTCTTTCTGATCAAGCACCTACAGTTACAGTGCTGCCATCTACAAACATCTTCAGAATATTAAGACAAAGGATTCCAATCAGCTTCAGATTTTTCCAAATTTCACTTCCATCAAAATGTTGAATTATGATATAGAAAATGACAATATGTTTCGAAACTAAAGAAGATCACACAGGTAAGATTTTAAAAAACTTTCAATGCCCATTTTTCCCATTAGACAGTCATTCAGTTTGACTTCAATTAACACTGGTGAGGCCATGTGCATTTCTTGTGTAGGCGTACATGGTGTAAACTATATGTAGGGCAGAGACCATTAATGAAGTACGAACTTTCGCCATATCCACCCTCCTTGTTCAAAGCTAAACATCAATTACGGAAACCAGACAAACCTGCGCTTCTCAAGGCTATACAGAACCATGCTGCGTCCGTGGATGATGCTGTCCTTCAGTCTATTCTCAAGACAGATCACTACGTCTTAGATGGAGGTTCCCTTCTACATCGCTTGAAATGGACAGAAAGAAGTACCTACAGTTTAATTGCCGATGATAATGCATCTTTTACAGTGGAACTGTATGGAAAAGCCACTGTGGTATTCGATGGATATGAGGGACCAAGCACAAAGGACAACACCCACCAGCGACGGAAGACAACTGTGAGAAATGCTGTCAACATTACAGAGACAACTAAATTTGTGGGGAAGAAGGATGATTTCCTTTCCAATGAAAAGAACAAAAAGTCACTTATTGATATATCAGCATGCCTGAAGCAAAAAGGCTGCCATGTTGTCCAGGCAGAGGGGGATGCAGATGTGGATATAGTGAAAGCAGCTGTCACAATGTCCACTTTCAAATCAACTACGCTTATTGGAGAAGATACAGATCTTCTAATATTGCTTCTCTATCATGGGAAAATGGGTAGTAAAGAATTTTACTTTCGGTCAGACAAAGGGAAACCAAATGTCTACAATATAAAGGTTTTGAAGCAGTTACTTGGAGATGATGTTTGTTCTGATTTGTTGTTTGCCCATGCGTTTACTGGATGTGATACTACTTCTAGAATCTTTGGGGTTGGGAAAAAAATCAGTGTTCCAAAAACTCATCAAAGGTGATTCTGTCTTGCATTCCTGTTCAAAGATTTTCTGTGCTCCAAATACGGATCAAGATGCTGTAGAAAGTGCTGGCTGCAATGTAATGGTGTCATTGTTGAATGGGAAAATGTCTGACTCTCTTGCATCATTGCGATACAGTTACCTCTGCAAAAAACGTGGCGACAGCAAAGACATTCGTAACGCCAGAGAGATTGCCCCCCCCGCAACTTCAGCTACAAAACAGCACTCAAGACAAACTTATTTTCAATCATGGTATGGATGGGCCGGAGTGATAACATGGACAAAATTACAAAATGGGGCTGGGACATTCAAGGGAACAAACTCACAACAGTAATGATGGACAACATACCTGCTCCTGATATTCTGCTAAAAATGATTCACTGCAACTACTCGGCTGGACGCAACACACTTAGATGTAGTTGTAAGAAGTACGGACTTGAGTGCACAGGGGCTTTTGGACCTTGCCAAGATGACAACTGTGAAAATATGAACCATGCACCCATTTTAGATGAAAACGAGGACGAATATGCTGACTTTTTTTGGCTAAAGCAGTAATGGGTGTCCCAACTGGAATGACGTCTTTGGTAGTAACTACCCAGGTATTATTTCAACGAAATTAAACACATTGGTCTCCGTGGCTGTTGTTTTTGTGTGTATAAGACTGCGTCTTAGTAAAAGGTGTGCTGTGAAATGCCCCAGGTCAAGATGGCTTGAACATGACTAATTTGGCAAACCCCCTGAACTGGCTCCTGTCATTGTGGTTATTTTCAGTGAGACCCCTCAGGGTTTTTTTTTATCAACTTACTTGCATGATTTTAACCTCGCCCTTTCTGTTGATTTGGAATAGGGATTAACCATCTTTTTCTTATTGTGTATGGCAGCTTAGCCTCCAGGGAAGCTATAATTTCTTGGAAGCGCGACTGTGTCACTGATGCAGTGCCCCTCCACCAGTACACACCGGTACTCATTTCGCCGACCTCGGAAGGATGACAGGCTGAGTCAACCCCCTGGTGTCTTAATTCAGCCGCCAACGGGGCTTGAACTCAGGACCCTGGGATACCAAGCCACCACCCGAACCACTCAGCCAACACCAGGCAAGGGATAAATCATGGATCACAACGATTGCCATTTCAAACAGAGTTGTTTTTTCACCACTCCACTCAAACTTTGTGCACGAAACACCGACTTGATATTGTTGCGAATCTGGAAGCCATGGTCACACTCAACATTCAGGTCCTTCAGCTCAGTTATATCGGTAAGTACGTGTTGATAGCTTCCTTTTTCCTCGTCTAATGGGTGATTACATGTTCATGCGCTGTAATTTAGTTTGATAGTTAGGGTTTTTATACTTGTAACAACGATAACAACGCCATCTTCACTTCCATCCTGACGCCATAACGTTCCCGGCATTCTTCGCGCGCGCGTGTGGGCGGAGCCTACCATCGGCAGGGCAACCCTTAAGCCAATCGGCAAGGAGCGGGCGTCTCACCCGCCCCGTTTCCGACTCAGCCCCAGAGCCATTTGGTACGCGGCCGAAGGCGAGGAGGTGGGCGGAGCCTCCGTCGATTCGGCTCGAAGCTCCAGCCAATGAGCAGAGGGCGAGCACTACACGCGCGCCTCATCCAATGGGGAGGCGGCCACGAGGCCGCGTGGGACCCCTCGTCCAATCAGGAGGGGAGTGGTCAGACGAGGAGGCCCCTGGTTGGTGGTTTTGGATGAACTGAGGGGATGAATCTCGTCCTGTCGCTGGAGTCTGGTTCTCCTTCAGCTCGAGTGCGGAACGCATCGCTCAACCCTTCTGGTCTTGGGTCGTCGCTGGTGCTGCCCTGGTCGCATCTCGTCGCGGCGGATCTCGTCCTGGTACGTCCGTCTCGTCAAAGACCGCACGAGGAGGGAAGGTTTCTTTTGGGTGTGCGTCTGTGTGTGGGCCCTGTCCATAACAGGTAAACTGTTTGGTGTTTCTGCTGTAAATTATTTCCCTTTCTTGAGTTGGTTTAACTCTGCTCTTTGTGTTCCCCTCGCTGCCTGTTATAAATAAATATCCCGATTTGTTCAATGTGTCGGCTCGTTTTGTGTTGCTTTCATTGGTTCGACATGACGTGTGATTGAGAATTGGTTAAAGCTGTTACGGCCCTAAGGGGACATTTGGACCGACAGTTCTTGGTGATTAAACTGCTCGGAATCTCACAAGGAACGAGCGCGCTTAAGCGGCTTGTTCCCTACGAGTTCCGTCGAGGGTGAAATTCCCTGGGAGTTGCACCACGTGGGTATTTGGGTAAATTGAAGATTGGCAATCAACCCTACCTCACGTGGTCTATCCATTGGCGAATTTCGGTCCGATAGACCAGTGGTTCTCAACCTTTTGGAGCCGCAACCCCCCTCCCGACTCACACTTGAAACACACTGCAGTGACGTCACTGAGCGCATAAAAAAAATCCACAGTGCCTGGAGCACATTGGTGAATGCCTCAGTACTGCCAGCTGTTAAAACTAAACTAAACTAAACTGGCATCACAAATTAATTATTTACACTCTGATGTTTGGATATGGACACCCAGCAGGATTAAAAACAAAACCTGTCAAAGGGCGGAGGAGCTCCTTGTGAGCCAGCGGCCATCCATATCTAGTGCCCAACTGTGTCTGTAGACGTCCTCCTGCACTTGGGTTACTTCTTATTAGGAGGTTGGTGGCAGGATTTGCACTCCGGCCACCGTAAAACCCTTCATTCCGCAAAACGCAAAAACGCAAAAAAATCTGAAAACCCACTCCGTGGGAGTACCTCCTGTGCAGCTTCCCTTCGCAGGGCAGCTCACCGGATGACGGGATTGGGGCAAAGCCTTCGGGACCCCCAATCTTTGATGATAGGAGGAAAACCATGGGGGTAACATCCCTGGGTCAGATTGTGGGAGAGTGTGTCGGAGTGGTGCTGAAGTGTCGTCCACCAGACGGCGGTCTCCTTGGGTTAACCTGAGACGGTCCCTTCGGGTGGGTGCCTGGAATGTCGTATCACGAAGAGAGGATGATCACCTGTCTCTGGTATCACCTGAGCTCAAGCGTTTGGACATCGGGATTGCAGCTCTCTCTGAGGTTCGGAGACCGGATTGCAGTGAGATAATGGTGGGTGGTTACACCTACTATTGGTCTGGTCGCTCTGATGGTTACCATACCCAAGGAGTTGCTGTAGCTGTGTCCAAAAAGCTGACCCCAATGATAATTGAGGTAACACCGGTCAACGAGCGTATTATGAGATTAAGGATTCGTCACTCCTTGGGTGTCATTTCCCTGGTCTCTGTTTATGCTCCGACTGAGGCGAGTGATCTCACCGTGAAGGATGCATTCTACGCCACTCTCGAGTCTGTGGTTGATCAGTGCCCCAGACGAGATACACTTCTAGTCTTGGGGGATTTCAATGCATCGACTGGAACTGATAGGGATGGTTATGAGGTGTGCGTTGGTCCCCATGGGTCAGGAACTATGAACCAGAATAGCACTAAGTTCCTTGACTTTGCAAGAAGTCATGGACTTAGGGTGGCTGGTTCATGGTTTCAGCGCCCACAAGCTCATTGCTGGACTTGGTATTCCGACGCTGGTGGTGTGGCAAAGGAGATTGACCATGTCTTCGTTGACGGTCGTTGGAGGATGATCCAGAACTGCAGGGTCTACCGGAGTGCTCAGTTCCTCAATACTGACCACAGGCTTGTTGTAGCAACTCCAAAGCTGCACCTTAAATCCTGGAGAATGGTACCATCCCAGCCGAGGCTGGATGTTGCCAAGCTCAGGGATGAGAGAGTAGCTGAGGAGTTTGCGAACAGGCTGAGTGGACACTTGGGGGGTCTGGGTGCTTTGGGGGGTCCTGAAGAGTTGTGGAGCGCCTTCAAGACCACCGTCCTTGATGTTGCCGGTGGATGTCTTGGAGCTCACCGCGGGGCAAAGAAGAATTTTGTCTCTCAAGGGACACTGGATACCATTGACCAGAGTCGCAGGGCCGGGCTGAATGGCAGAGCTGAGCTGTTCAGGGAGCTGAGGCGTAAAACTGTACGTGCACTGAGGGTGGACAAGGAGGCCTATGTGCGAGGAATCTGTGAGGGGGTAGAGCATCACCTGTGGACAGGTGATTCTCGTCCCGCTTACAGGGGAATTCGCGCATTACGTTCATCCAAGCCCATCCCTCGGAGCACTGCAGTGAGAGCAGAGAGTGGTAGGCTCTTGACAGAGGAGTCTGAAGTGAAGGCCCGCTGGGCCGGTTACTTTGAGCGGTTGTACCAGGCTGATCCCCCAGCTGTCGAGTTGGACGTCAAGGGTGTTACAATCCCTGTTGCTGAGCCTCCAATCAACTGTGGTCCACCTTCGCTTGTGGAAACACAGGCTGCGGTGAACCAGTTGAAACGGGGCAAAGCTCCAGGGATCTGTGGCATCCATGCTGAACTTCTCAAGACTGGTGGAAATGCTGCACTCGTGTCGTTGCATGCAGTTCTGTGCTCTGCCTGGAACACAGGCATCATCCCAACTGACTGGAAGAGGGGCTTTGTTGTCCCTCTCTGGAAAGGGAAGGGTGATCGCCAAGACTGCAACAACTACTGAGGGGTGACGCTGCTCTCAGTGCCGGGCAAGGTCTTTGCTCGGATAATTCTTGATAGGGTTCGCCACCATTTGCTTGAGCACCAGCGTCCAGAGCAGTCAGGCTTTACACCAAAGAGGTCAACGATTGACCGTATCCTTGCCCTTCGTGTCCTCACCGAACGCAGACGAGAGTTTCGGCAGGGGCTGCTTGCAGCCTATGTTGATCTCTGTAAAGCGTTCGATTCAGTGAATCGGGATGTCCTCTGGAGGATTCTTGGTCTTTGTGGGGTGCCACCAAAACTGATCGATCTGATGTCTGAACTCTACTCTGGTACTGAGAGTGCTGTAATGTGTGGTGGTACCATCTCTGACTTATTTCCAGTTGTTACTGGAGTTCGTCAGGGATGTGTACTTGCCCCCACACTTTTCAGCACTTGTATGGACTGGATTTTAGGGAGGATGTCAGAGAGATCAAGTTGCGGTGCATCGTTTGGGAATGTCAAGATCTCTGACCTTGATTTCGCAGATGATGCAGTCATCTTTGCGGAGACTTTAGACATCCTTTTGGGGGCCCTCGAGGTGCTGAATGAGGAGTCAGAGCCGCTGGGATTACGGGTTTCTTGGGTCAAAACTAAGATCCAGGCTTTCGGTGACATCTTGGATGCTGCTGTCCTGTCTGTGTCTGTTTGTGGTGAGGATGTTGAGGTCGTGGAGAGATTCACTTACCTTGGCAGTGATATTCATGTCTCTGCTGGCTGCGACTCAGAGGTCAATAGGCGTCTGGGTCAGGCCTGGGGAGTCATGGATTCACTGGATCATGGGGTGTGGCGCTACCGGTACCTGTGCGGGAGGACGAAAGTGCGAGTCTTCAGGTCCTTGGTACTTCCAGTCTTGCTCAATGGGTGCGAGACTTGGACTCTGACCAGGATCTGAGACGGAGACTTAATTCCTTTGGTACCAGGTCTCTTCGGAGAATCCTTGGCTATCACTGGTCAGATTTTGTGTCCAACGAGTGGTTGCTGAGAGAGACTCGGATGAGATTTGTTACCTGCATAGTCCGTGAGCGTCAGTTGCGGCTGTATGGACATGTGGCTCGTTTTCCTGGCGCTGATCCTGCTCACCAGATTCTCTCAGTGAGGGAGTCTCATGAGTGGAGGAGGCCAGTGGGCTGACCACGTGCCTCATGGTTGCAGCAGGTTGACCATCATCTCAAGGAGATGGGGATGGGCCTGGCATCTGCCTGGGGGATGGCCAGACGGAGGCCCCTGGAGTACCGGCGGAAAGTGGACACAGCGACGCGCTGTTCTGGCACATGCTCCCATACCTGACCTGACCTGACTCTGATGTATAACACAGTAAAAACAGCCAGCCACATTCATAAAAAAGGCTTCTGTAATTGCAAAGAGCGGTACGTAGCCTATTTATGCACGGGACACAGACTGTAAGATTGAGCGACCCTCTGATGCAGACAGAGGTTACTATCACACAGGACAGCTACCAGACGTACACAAACCTTGCATTACTGACCAAAAAATATACAAAAAACAAAACAACAAAACAAAAACGAAATAATTTTGGCTTTAAGTACAGTTTTAAATTTTATCATGCAACACGAAGGTCATCCTCAACTCTAATGAGCTGTGATCTGTATTTGTTCTTGATAAATGTCAGTGAGGAAAAGATCTTCTCACAAAGGTATGTAGATCCAAATGGAATAAGTATATCAATTGCAGCCTTTGATAGTCCTGGGTATTCTACGGCCACTGACAGCCAGAATTCCTCCGGTGTGGATGAGGCAAAAGCGGTCTTGAATGTGCGGTCAGAGGAGAGGTCCAAGAGCGCATCCTCAAGCTCCGATGACAGGTGTCGGGCAGATGAGGTGATGAAAGGCTGGCATATCCAGTCGTTTCTCTCTGGGGTGTCGTCTTTTGGTAAGTACCGATTGAAGTGACCAAGCAGGTTTCTGAGGTGAGTAGCAATACGTCATTTTATTGTTTGGATGCTTATGTCAAATTTGTCCATGAAGTCCTCGAGCTCAGGGAACATTTCCACACTGCCTTCTTCGACTCGCGCTGCCCACCACTCAAGCTTCTTAGTAAACGCTGTAACCTTGTCAGAAAGCGTGAGGACATTGGTGTTTGGGCCTTGGAGAGACAAGTTTAGGTTGTTCAGTTTATCAAATATGCCTGCCAGATATGCAAGGCCAGTAACCCATGTGGGGTCGGTCAGATGGTCAGCGAGGGGGGAGCCGCAATCCGAGAGGAAAATGCGAACCTCCTCACGCAGTTCAAACAGTCTGGTCAAAACTTTCCCCCGTGATAGCCATCTGACCTCTGTGTGAAATAGAAGAGATTCGTGTTCCGATCCCATTTCCTGGCAGAGTGTGGCAAACAGTCTGGTATTCACCGGACGGGATTTGATGAAGTTCACCATTTTAATTGCTGTTTGGAGAATATTACGGAGTTGTGGCTCGAGGTTCTTGCTGGCGAGGGCCTCTCTGTGAATAATGCAATGAGTGAATTTGACATGCGGCGCCACTTCCAAAACTTTAGCTTTCAGTCCCCTTCTTGTCCCCTGCATGGCGCCAGCTCCATCTGTACACACAGAGATGCAATTTTCCCAACTACGCCCCTCCTCGCGCATTTTACTGTCCAGTTTGTTAAAAATGTCACGACCAGTGCAAATTCCTTCAAGTGTCGAGCAAAACAACATGTCCTCGTACATTTTCCCCTCGTAGCTGTATCTTGCAAAAACAAGTAACTGTGCATCACTGGAAACATCCGTTGTTTTGTCAATTTGGAGGGAAAAATCTTCCACTTTTCTTCACTCGGTCAATGAGCCGCTCTTTAATGTTGTTGGCCATTTCACCAATGCGCCTCGCCATTGTGTCATTAGACAGTGGAATAGTCTCAAGTGTGCTCGCTATTTTTCACCATGCATAGCTCTGGTCATTGCAATCGCTGCTGGGTGGATCAGGCTCTCTGCAATAGTATGGGGCTTTTTGGATTGAGCAACCAGGTATGTCACTTCATGTGAAGCCAAAAGGGCTTTGACAGG
>NC_140973.1:6541915-6649415 GCF_056783735.1 Eptatretus burgeri | reverse complement strand
GCAGAACATGGGCCGAAGCCTGCAGGCGGGCATGAAGGCCGTGACCGGGGAGATAAAAATGGCGACTCCACGTGTGGGAGCAAACGAGCTGGGTGGGGGTGCAACGGCTGACAGGCCCGCGGTGGAGGCGGGTGAAAAAATAATTCGTGGAACGTGTTGGGCGAGGGTCGTGACGATGACCGAAAGGGAAAAATTAAATGGGGAGACCAAAACGGGTGAGACACCACACGAGGTGACGACAACAGAAATAATAGTTGAGACAAGGGAGGTAAAGGGTGAAGAGTTGGCAGAGACACGGGAGATGGGAACGATAGAGGGAAGACTACACGATGAAGACGGGGTAAGTGACGCGCACGCACACACGGAGGTAGTGGAGGACAATGGGGGTGAGCTCGCGGAGCGTGTAGGGACCCGGTGCGAGCAGCGGGATGGCCTCCTCCAGGAACGAGGGGAGGGAGTATGCCCCCTTGAGGCGAGTCACGACCAGGTGAGTTCGGTCGTGTTTTGCGAGGTTGAGGGGACGAGTGCTGTGGACGGGTGCACGGAGAGCTTGGGGGGTATAGAGGCCCCGGAGACCCTTGTGGGGATACGAATCCCCAGTGTAGTTGTCCCTGTGTGTGTGGTGCAAGGCGTGAGTGCGTCCCCGTGTGTGGAAGCGACCCCGTGTGTGAGTGGTGTGGTGGCGATGGTGCCGGAGTACGTGCTTCCCAGCACGCCGTGTGTGGATGAGGCACGGAGTGTGAGTGAGGCACCGCGGGTTAGTGCCCCCGCGTGTGTGAGTGAGGCACGGTGTGTGGATGAGGCACCGCGGGTGAGTGTCCCCGCATACGTGAGTGAACGGCTGTGTGCAAGGTCGCTGAATGCAAGGGAGACCGTGTGTGTGAGAGAGCGGTATGTAAGGGAGATGTCGGTTGGCATGCGGGAGCACGCAGCCGCGTCTCCCGGTGTGAACGTGATGGAGTGGACTGTGTGCGTCGTAACACGCAGGTGTGCGTGGGTAGAATGGAGACTGAGACAGCGACAGAGGAGAGAAAGCCGAGTAGCGGCTGTAGTTGTTTCGGGGACCGTGCCGGGTTCACCCAGCAGTGAGCACGCGGTCCGTGCTGTGCAACGCACGAGACCACCACGTGCTCGCTTGCGAGAGTGAAGTCCCGGTCCGGAAACGCACGCGGTGGATTTGCCGATCCCGCGGACGGACAAAGTTTAGGCAGGATGACGGATTTGGACCGGACGGGTTCTCCACGCGATCGTGTGTGTTAAGCTCCAACGGGCAAGGCACATGTGTTCACGTGGGGAACCCCTCGAGACGTGGGGCTTGTGTTTTTTTTTTATGCGCACGGTGACGCCATGGCTGCACGTGGGGTTGGAATCCGGCAGGAGGGGTATCTCTGCCGGATGGTACCGTCCAAGGAGGGACGAGGAACACGTGCAGCTGCATGACGTCACGGGCAGGTGCAAAGTGCGCGAGCTCTGAGTTGCCGCGCAGGTGCTGCGCATGGAAAAAACAAAAAAAACAAAAAACAAGCCTCACTTTCGGGTGCAAAGGATTCCTGGGCAAGGGGTGGAAGACCCCCTTACCCGGGGCACAGGATGGAAACTAGTTAGGGGGAAGGGTTAGCTTAGTTAGACCGACTTCATGGGGCAGGGGTAAGTCCTCATGGAGTCCGTGGAATGGATTAGTTAGAGGGATTTAGTGAGCTTTAGGTTGGGAAATAAAATGAGATGATTTGGAGACAGTGACTGACAGTGAATGTGTAGAGGGGACGTAGTTTAGCGACGTAGGTTAAATGGAACGTGCTACTAGTGTAAGGGATGACGTGGGAGCACGAGTTAGTTAGGGGAGGTAGTTAGAAGGATGGCAGAGTTCAGTGGTGTGTGTGTTGAAGAGTTGGTGAGTTGTGAGGCATGTGCTTGGTGAGTGAGTGAGGCCAGCGGGTCTGTGTGTATGGAGCGAATGGGGAATGCATGGTGCGATGAGTGATTGGGGGGAGGAGTGACTCCCGCCCAAGGGACCCCGGGGTCAGTGTAGAGTGAGTTAGGGGGTTAGTCAAATTGAAAAATGGAGGTCGTTTTGCTGTTGGTGGGAATGTAGGCTCGAGACCCATTTGGAGGGGTGCAGGAGCCCTGTTGACGGGCTTGGGAGCGTGGCTGCGAAAGGTGAGTATCGCTGAGTGGGTACCCCGGGCACCAGGCTAGTCGGCCGCGGTAGGCCATGGGCCCATGGGGGGCCGGGATAGAGTAGTGGGCACGGGTGCGCCTGCTTGGTGCGGGGGCCCGGGGCGCCATTAGCCACGTGGGCAGTGTTGTGGGCACGGGTGACCCTCGGAAAGGGGCCCGGGAGGCCGGCCTGCCACGTGTGCGTATCAGGGGAGGTGCCATGGGGGGCACTCCCCGGTGTTAGGGAGCTGGTAGGCTCGGAGGCAGTGTAGTGCCCGGGGGTGCCATAGCGGGAGATTCGGCAGAGGGTCGTGCCTGCCAAAGGGAGCCACGTGTCCCAGCCAGGAGACCGTGTGAGGGCACGGAGAGAAAATTGGGGGGCGAGGCCCGAAATTGTGAGGACACCAACACAGGCGACGGGAATCTGGGTTTATAGAACCAATAGTTTAAGCGAGAGGCGCTTGTTGAAAGCCCCGGGGTAGTTTAACAGTTAAATGGTTAGGGTAGATTAGGAGATGTACCCCTCCGCACCATCCATCCCCTCGCTGTCGTTGTGGGCCGCTGGACCCACTTGGTGTTAAGATCGCCGAACTCTGGGGAGGCCATTCTGAGGCTTCGTTGGGCCTCGACACAGGACGTTAGCTCTCCCTTGTTCCCCTCCGGGAAGGGAACGTAGGGGTTGGGAGTAGGCTAGGTGACAGGATAGGTTAGCCGAACGAGGACGATAAAGGGGGTTAGGGGACGATTTATAGTGGGGAAGTAGAAATAAAAAAAATAAGTTGGGGCTAAATTGGGGTTTGACAAATTAAGGGAGTGGGTATGTACAGTGACAGGCAAAGGCGATAGGTTGGGAGGGAGACAGGTAGGTAGGTCCGAGCCCACCTTCCAAGTGGCCAGCACCACCGCACTCCCTCCACCAACTTCCACTGACGGCAAAAGCTGGCCAGCTTCATCTGCAGCTGCTGTACTTCAAGGCCTGTGCCGGCCAGTTCATCTGCCGGCTGTGTTTGCCTGCAGCGGCCTTCTTCTGCGGGCTGTGTTTGCCTGCTCACCTTTGCCATGCCATGCCCACTGCCCATGTTCACCAGCCCCGTTCAATTTTTGCTTTGCCCCCCCTGTTCATTTCCATGTGCGCCAGGATCAAGGCAACAGTTTGCAAGCTGCGAGAACTGCCCTGTTGGCAGCTACAACACGGGCCTGCAGTGGCAGCCCGTGCACCGTGTTTTGCGCCCATCCATTCATCCATTCATTCGTTGTGCTCATTGCGTGTGCCACTTGAGCTGGCACGGAGACTGCGTTGTGCAGCCCAAGCACCGTTGTGGTTCACTGAGTTCAGTTCAAAAGGGAAGGCCTTGGACTGCGTGTGAGCAGCCAGCCACGTTCCCTGTCACCTGCATTGTTTGAGCCAGAGACTGCATGCGGGCAGCCTGGCTCCCTGCTAACTGCTTTCTTTTTGCAGAGTTCAATGATCCTGGGCCATGGTTTAGTGTAAAATTTGTAAGTTAAGGTTAAGATGTACTGTACATATGAGTGCGCCCCCGGCATGTTTGTCTTAGCGCCGGCAATTTTATTTAAGTCGTCCGTGTGAGTGAGTTTGTTTAGGTAGTTACGCAGCCCTCAGGTTATTTATTTTGGGGACACGAATACCATGAATGTCGCACTCAGGGATCCGTAGGTAAAATGTACTAGGGGAAAACTACACATGATGGCACACGAAAATTTGACGACTCGGGACGAGTCTGTAAAAAGGGAAGGGGGTAGTGTTGTGGTTACCAGATTCGCAAACCACCATTCAGGTCCCTTAGGTGAGGTATCTCGGTAAGTGAATGTGTAGTTAGGCCCAAACCCGTTGTCTAGTGGGAATACATGTCATTTATGCGAGCTGCGACTCTTCAGGATAGCCGTTTTTCTTTTACTATCTTTATTTTGGACCAACCGCCATGATCACAACCACAACATCAACCACCGACCACAACCACCGCTTCACCACAACCGCCACGACATTCACGCACACCTCACAACCGTAGCATCGCCACCGTTCTTGCCCCGCTGTGGGTACCGGTGTTGGACTCATGCAGAACGCGCGTCGAACAGCGTGTACAAAATCACGGATTTTGTGCTTCAAAAACGGATCAAAAACGACACACGCCCACTTTTTGCCGTCCAATCGGTGAGCGAGGGGCGATTTGGCCCCGCCCCCAGAACGATCGAGATATGCAAATTTGTGGATCAAAAAGCCTTCACGCCCACTTTTTCTCCGGCCAATGGGGAGCGAGGTGAAAGGTCAAAGGGAGGGGGTCAAAGGCGAAGTTACGGGGGGATAAAAGGACGGTGTTCGTCAGTCAGAAGAGAGTCGCAAACGAGAACGAGAAGGAGTCGAGAACGAGAAGGAGAGTCGCAAACGAGAACGAAAGAAGTCTGGAGCCCGAAGCCTGCAGTGGCTGGAGAAGCTGAAGAGAGTCGGACGAGGGGGTGCTCGCGTCGGTGCCAGGAGCTGCACGCCCGAGGGAGGCCGGCAGCGCGACCTGGCCGAGGTGGAGACGCACACCAGGGATAATAAAGATCCTCTATACCCCGAGCATCAGCAACCCCCTCCTGTTTCCCCCCGCGCTGAGATAGTGCGACCAAGGGGGCCCCGTTCCCACCCCCTGCCAGGCACTGTCCACGAGGCCCGCGGGTTGCGGGGCCATCGCCGCTCCGCGTCTCATCACCAGACGGGTAGGCCCGACCCGGTCTCGGCCTCAGGCCTACCTCATTCTTGGGGGATTTCTTTTCCTTGGTTTTGGGTATGTGTTGTCGGCGCCGTCTGTGAAGTAGAATTGTATAAGTGTTGCCGTGTGCTCGGTAGTCGGTATTAGCTCTGCACTGTGTTTTCACTTTTATGTTTGCTTTTTGTGTAAATGGAATTGTGTTTTCTTTTTTTTGTGTGCATTTGGTGGAATTGTATTTGTGTGCTTCCCGTGTGCCGCGAATAAATGTGCTTTATTGTTGAACTGTTCTCCCGCTTCGCTTCGTCTTTTCCTCCATTGAATCCCCATCTTGCTTCACGTAAAGGGTTGGTAGTGGGCTGAATACGCCCGATAATTAATCGAACCGTCGAGGTCGACGATAACACCGCTCGGTTATTCTGATAGTACGGAACGGGTCGCTTAAGTGGCCCGTGTCCGAAGTCGACCTGCGGCGAGGTGCGATCGCCCGGTCTACCCTCCGCGTGGGTACTTAGGTAGTTCGAATTTGGCGAGCAACCCTATCCCACGTGGGGGCTGATTGGCTCGATCGCGGTGAGACCGAAAGGTCCACCCGTGACTGGTTCCCGGCGTTAGTCCGAGAGGGTCACGACTGGATTGTCCGTCCGGTGGGCGACGTGCCGCGATTCGAGTTACGTGGCCGTCCGCACGCCGGCGGGCGCGAAATCCGCAACAATATATATATATACTTTTTTTTTTTTTAAATCAACAATATTAATTAAAGAATTTACCTAACTAAAATAATTAAGTCATTAATATTTTATTAAATGCAATGCAATTGGAACTAGTTTATATGAAAAACAACCAAACTTAAATAAAAGGTGACGATGGAGTCCAAATACATTCTCACAAAATCTGATCAAACAATCAGCCAAATATCCCTTGTTTAACATGATGGAAAAAAACCTTCTCAGCACATTCCACAAAATCATCCTTTAGTGAACAAATTCTCGCACATCTGAGTATCTGAGATGAAAAGACATTGTCACCCATTTTAAGTGGTACATTGTCACCTGGAAAGGTATCCAACATTACAGGGAAACTGAAATCATCAACTTTATGATACAAACTCGTACTAAAACCATTCTCTGTCCAACTCTAACCGACACATCCAGATATACATCAACTGAACAATCATTACCACTCCTTTTTTTGCAATCAGGCGATCTGGATTAGTCTTATGAAGCTACCTATCAAAAATATTATAGTTACTGAAACTGTATGCGAAACACCTTGCAACCAATGCCCACAGAAAACAGCTATTTTTGAACACTGGCCATATTTTCCATCCAATCATTATGTAACTTTGTTAAATAGATTCTCCATGGGTAGTCTCTCCGATTTGGGAAGTTCTGTGTCAGTCGCTCAAGTGGTTTCAAACAAAACTAATTTAAAAGTGAATATAGGAGAAAAATGGAGGGTGGAAGAAAATACAATTGAGTGCCTCGGCTGACATTCCACAACACGTTCTTGTTTGTGATTGTGCATTTAGGTCCTCAATTGGGCTCAAGATGTTTGATCTTTGACATTTGATGTTTGCCACGTAATAGGTTTGACGATGCATATTTCAAGTTTTACAAGATATTGCAACCTTTTATAGAATATCATGACTGAACTGGTGAGTGATTTCAGGAAATGTCACCTGTGCAGGGCGTTGCCAAATGACATATAAAGCGTCAAATCCAGAACACGTAAAGATCTGCACCAGGATTGAAGAATCTGTTTTACACAAAGGTAGGAATATTTACTACACTAACTTCAGTGTTTTTTTGAAACATTTTTTTAATAACATTTTGTTGTAACAATTTGTGTAAAATTAATCAATTCCAAGACTGTCCCATAAAATGACAGAACATGCATCTTTGGACAAAACAGCAACATGGATTTTGAGAAACTAATTTGAATAAAAACTTTGAAAAGTTAAACAGATTGGGAAAATAAAATTTTATATGTAAAATACAATAGAAATGCTGAAAAGCAGAATTTTTTTATCAAATTTTAATTATCATGGGGATAACTCAAGGGGAGTCAACATTGATTTATATAATGCAAGCTGGATGAGAATTTAACCATCGGATTCTCCAAACATACAAACTACTACTGAGTGAGACAGGTTTAAGGAGGAGAGTAACTGGAGGACAGGATTAGAATGCTACAAGGTGTATCGGTGTGAAAGCAAGGAGAGAATAGGAGTAACAATCTGGGTAAAGGACAGCATTGCATCAAGAGAAAGGGGTGACATGAAGAAAGGAACAAGTCTGAAGACGATGATGGTTCACGAGCGGTATTTCACGATGTAGATTGTTTCAGAAGTCAAGGATGAGACAATGTGATAATTTTGACCAAGTTAGAAAAATGATCAACATGATGTGGTACGAGTGACAGGTTATTAGCTGCAAAATGTTGAAAACCCTGTTTCGTTCAACAACTTTCAAAATTTGACCTTTGCATAACCTTTAAAGGTCACAAAACAATGTTGTGGACATTAAAATAAGGAAACAAGATACGTGCTATAGCTTATTGTAGTTAGTTCATCGAAGAAGGTCAAAAACCCCGTTCGATTCCCACAACTTTGAAAATTTGATCTTTGTGGCCTTTAAAGGCAAGGATAAGTTTGCACCTTTGGTGCCAAACTTCCTCCGGAATATTCCAGGAACAATATAACGTCATATAGGTTCTATGGCATTTCACACTCCTCGGATTATCCATACTTTAATGAAATCAGCGTAAAAACAAACTTGAAGGGGGCGCCACGGGCAAAGTGTTCGAGATAGAGCAAAATGGTTTCAAGACTTTAGGTGGGGAATGACCTCAAGATTATGCATAAAATATATTGTCATCCGAGCTCTCAAAGTTTGGGCGGTCGTATGATTTTTATGTCAAAATTCGCAATTTTCTAAGTGTTTGACCTTGGGACGAAAATGAAAAATCGGACAACGACAAGTTTTAGATAATTCATTTTGCTATTCAAATACCGAAGAACTCATTCCATTCAGCCAATTCCCGAGGAGAAGATAGATTCTTAATGCGACTACCCCCTAAAATGGCTATTTTTGGGGCGTGGCTCCACCCACAATTGGCCTAGCCATGCCCTCATCCAGGAAAACACGAGACATTGATATCGAACACATAATCAAGTTTCATAAAGATCGGATCAAAGTCCATGCAGTTATGCTCTGGACAGACAGACACAGATACGCAGACATAACGAATATAGTGGTCAATCTGGCTGGTGCGCGTGAATCAATAAATGTCGAGGATTCTGTATGGGTGGAGATGAGAGATTGTAAAAACAGTCAGATACTGGAAGGATGCTTTTATAAGGCTCTGGGTGTGAAGGAAGAGGAGGAAGCAGAAGTACATGAGGAATTCAAAAGGGCATGATGTGGTAAGGGAAGAGTATTGATTATTATGGGGGATTTTACCTTGCCAGGGATAGATTGGGTCCAGGAACAGGGAAAGGACAGAGCGGATGAGGATTTCCTAGATTTAGTCCAGGATTGTTTTTAAACCCAGTTTGTAGATAAGCCCACGATTGAGAGTCCAGTGTTAGACCTCCTTTTAAGTCATCACACCATTTGAAAGCCTTTATCCCTGAGCAGGGGTCGGCTTTATGTGGGCTCCAATCATGGTACCCTTTCTTGAGGCAATGTTTTTTTTATGGCTGGATGCCCTTCCTGACACCAACCCTTTCGTCGCCTTCTACCCTGCAGGGATAATTACCAGTATACTGGTGCTCATTTCGCCAACCTTCAGAAGGATGACAGGCTGAGTCAACCCCCCTGATGCGAACTCAGCGGCCAGCGGGGTTTGAACTTAGGACCCCAATGATCCCAAGCCACCGCCTGAACCATTGAGCCACACCTGGCTCATTTAGACCTCCTTTTAAGTAACGATCCCAATATGGTGGAGGAGGTGGAGGTTGGGAAGCATTTCGGGGCAAGTGACCATAACATTGTGTGTGCAAAGATTCTGTTAAGGGTTGGAGTTCAGGATAATAGGGTAAGGCTATTAGATTTCAAGAAGGTAAACCTTGAGGGTATGAGGAGAGAGTTGGGTGATGTACATTTGGAGACTCTAACAACAGGACATTCAGCATCAGAGAAATGGGAAACCTTCAAGGACCAAATGTGTAGAGTGCAGAGTAAGTACATTCCAATGAGGTGTAATACTAGAAGTAGAAAGAGACCAAGGTGGTTGAGTAGTGACAAAAGGAACGCTACTAAGGAGAAGCAGAAGGTATTTATTAGGTTTGATATATCAGGACTGGAGGTCGATTTATATCACTGTCGAAGTAAACAGATGCAAGTTAAGAAAATAACTTTGCAAGCCAAAAGATAGTATGAGAAGGACACGGCTAAGAGTATGAAACATAATAGTAAGGCTTTCTTTAAATATATCAGGGGGAAAGGACAGGTTAGGACCAGTGTGGGCCCATTGAGGAATAGCACCGGGAGAGTGGTTAGTGATGAAAGTGAGATGGCAGGCTTATTAAACAGGTATTTTTCTTAAACTTTTACACAAGAACAGTCAGGAGAATTGCTAATAGCTGAGAGTATCTATCGAGGAGGTGAGGAAGGGTTTTTACAGAAGATCCAGGTTAAGAGTGGAGGATGTAAAGGAACAGCTTGGTAATCTAAGAGTAGATAAGGCTCCAGGTTCAGATAATATGGACCCGAGAGTATTGATGGAGGTGGCTGAGCAGGTAAGCGAGATGTTAACGAACATTTTCAATAGTTCCCTGGAGTCAGGACAGGTACAGGAGGATTGGAGAGAAGTAAATGTAACATCATTATTTAATAAAGGATCCAGAGAAGAATAATTGGGAAACTATAGATCTGTTAGTTTGACTTCAGTTGTGGGGAAGGTGTTGGACACATTAATTAAGTACCAGATGAGGAACCATTTAAACAAATACAAACTGATTAAAGGTAGTCAGCATGTGTTTACCAAAGGTAGTTCCTGTTTAACAAATCTTTTAGAGTTCTATGAATCAGTGTCTGATTGGGTGGATGAGGGAAAGGCAGTGGACCTCGTATATCTCAACTGTAAGAAGGTATTTGATAAGGTACCACATCGGAGGTTGTTTGCCAAGGTGAGGGCTTGTGGAGTGGCTGGTCAGGTAACGAATTGGATTGCAAACTGGTTTGGTGATGGGAAGCAACAAGTGGCTGTGAGTGGGAGGATGTCTTGCTGGGAGGATGTATTTAGTGGGGTACCTCAGGGATCAGTACTCGGACCATTACTATTCAGGATTTGGATAGTGGGGTAAAGAGTAGGATTTCCAAATTTGCAGATGACACAATGCTTGGAGGTAAGGTGGATAGCAGAGGGGGTGGTGATCAGTTACAGGAAGGTATTGATACTTGTATAGATTGGGTAAAATATTGGCAAATGTAATTCAACCTGAGCAAGTGTAAGGTGTTGGGGATGGGAAAGAACAATGAAAATAGAGATTACAGGATGTGAGGGGTAATTTTGGAGCGTGTCACACAGGAGAAGGATCTGGGGGTGGTAATATATACGGGAGGTAAGCAGGCAGCACAGTGCCAGGCAGCTATAGGTGAAGCAAATAGGGTTCGAGGTTGTATTCGGAAGGGGATCATTTCTGAATCGGAAGAGGTGGTGTTGACATTGTGCAGGAAGTTAATGAGGGACACATCTGGAATTGTATGTGCAGTTCTGGTCACCGCAATTCCGGAAGGGCATAGATGCCATAGAGAGGGTTCAGCGCAGGGTTACTAGATTGATTCCGGGCCTAGCTCGACTTAGCTATGAGGAGTGGGTGAAGGAGACAGGGCTTTATACACTAGAAAGGAGGTGGTTACGAGGAGATATGATGGAGTTGTTTAAGATAATGAAAGGTAGAGATAAAATAAGTGAAGATGCATTATTTAACAGAGTAGACAGTGATATGGCCAGGGGCCATAGCCAGTGTGACCACTCCTTGGCTTTTTTACAAGATCTTGGTTATTCGTTGTTCACCTTGGCGTCTTGGTTTTCTATAGGTTTTCTTGGCATATAGGTTTTCTATTATCATCGTGTTTCCGAAACCTTGTGAATTATTGGCTTTTTTCATTGGCTCACCTTGGCATTTATGAAAATGAGGAGTGGTCACACTGGCCAGAGCCTGAGAGTAAAGAAGAGGAGAGTTGAGATAGTAGCAAGGTAGGGGACTTTCACTCAGAGAGCAGTTAATGCATGGAATGGCCTCCCTGGAAGGGGAGTGGCAGCAGAAACAGCAGATAAGTTTAAATTAGAATTACATAGGTTCCTGGAAGTTGTGGAGATAGAGGGGTGTAGGGATGTTTGCAGGACTTTTTGGTAGTTTCAGCATTGATGGGTGATTGTGTGCATGTGTACAGAGTGCTTTTGTTGGGGGCTTGTCAAGGGTGTTGACATTTTTTGAAAACATTTACGCTCGTGTGCAGCCGAAACTACTGAAGCAATCGTTCTCAACTTTTAACACGTGATAGCCAATCTTGCTGAAATAGTCTGGGATCAAATCACGTCATAATCGCACTTAACGTCATGACGTTATGTCAAAAAAAGGTGAAACAAGCTTTTGAACATAACTCAGTAACCGGAAGTTGTAGCGACTTTCTGTTGACGCCAAAACAAATTCAATGGAATATCTAAATGTTTTAAAATGCATGTTAGTACAAATTATGCACAGTTTTCGCAAGCGTATGACGTCAAAGTTTTTAGCTATTGGCGTGATTTAAAAAAAATTCTATTCGTTCTACAGGTCACAATTCTTAACCGATTTGGATGAAATTTTAACAGCTCATAGAAATCCACAGTGCAAAAAGATATGTGACTTTTGGTGATGTTCAAGATCAGGATCTGGATTCTACATCACTTTATATTATCGCCCATTATAAACTAATGGGGAATTTTGTGAATTACACATGGCTATTTCTCAAACAGTTTTGCACTTATTTTATTGAAACTTATACTGTCTATTTATGCATGTAATATTAACATGTGTACAAAGTTTGATCGAAATTGACCCAAGGTCAAGGTCAAGGTCACCCAAAACATGAAAAACACTCATATAAAATACATATTTTTGTTTTACAACATATTTCAAACCCGATAACGGGATCGTAAAGATGGTTGAAAAGCAATTGGTTCCGACGTATTTTCAAATATTTTCTCCGATCAGAATGAAGGCAACAAGCACCGATGATAAGTTGTTGAATGTCACATGGTGGCTTTCAATGAGTTGTGAAAATTTTCAATCTGCTGTCGTTACCACGACAACGCGCGCCTGATAATTGTTATTTGTGATGTCGCATCATTTTATTAATGTACGAACAAATAAACACCACACATTCCATGACATTACAGCTTGGACCACCACACGGAAGGGTCAACTAATTCGCCAAGTGTCGTGCGTGCTAAGCACGATTTTTACTTGACGAAATCTAAGATTTTGTCGAGCATGTTGGTTTGTTTTGTTTGTTTGTTTGTTTGTGTGTACGTCTCGCTCTACAGGTCGCATTTCGAGTTGGAATGTCATGGAACTTCACCAATGGACTTATTGGCCACCAGAATAGAACCCTCTAACTTTTGGCATGTCAAGGTCAAAGGTCAAGGTCAGGAAAAATTCCTGAAAATCGTGAAAATCCGGATCTTTGAGCATGGGCCGATTTTCAAAAATTCATGTCTCCGCCAAATCTTAACGGATTCCTTTCAAATTTGAAACACGGACATAGGAGGGGAGTATCTTTGACTGGATGAATTTTGTCAAGTCCTGGCCCTATGGGCCATTTCATTCATTTGTCTGTTTGTTTGTTTGTCTGTCTGTCTGTTAGCAACTTTACGGCAAAACGGCTTTACCAAACACTATCAAATTTAATCCACAGGTGGGCAATGAACCTTGGACGACCCCATTAACTTTTGGGTCCAATTGGATCAAAGGTCAAGGTCACGAAAAGATCAAAATCGTTTTTCGCTTATAACTTCGTCAAAAATGATCTGTTTTACTTCAAACTAAGCTTTTCGTGAACCTTATCCTGTTTGTCACTTATAATCCTTCCCATTCTTATAGTGAAAAATGCATATTTGTGAAGACCGATAGGGTCCAAAGTTATGGGGGTCATGGTCATCGGTCAAAATTAAAATTTTCCATTAAAACTAAAACATGGTTATGAAAATACAACTTTACGGGAAAACGGCTGGCTCAAACACTGTCAAATTGTATCCACAGGTGGGTAATGAACCTCGGACGACCCCATTAACTTTTGGGTCCAATTAGGTCAAAGGTCAAGGTCAGGTCACGAAAAGGTCAAAATCATTTTTCGCTCATAACTTCGTCAAAAATGGTTGAATTGACTTCTAACTAAGACTAAAATATTCCTTATTCTATTCCTCATAATCAACATTCAGGTTAACGATGTATCAAATCTAAATTTGATCCCCAAAATAACTTTATGCCTTAAATGGGTGGGATTTGTTGTGCCTGGTATTTCCTTGAATTCTGTTTAACCTTTTATAAAACAAAAATTAGATGGAGATCACAGTGTGATGTTGAATCGCCCAATTTTCACAACTTTACATGGGAAAGTAAGAGTTCAGCATCAAGAAAAAAAACTTTCAGGATTTTCACATTGTGAAGAAACATCATGAAAAATCGAAAACTCACGAACCGGATGAAGCAGGTATGGGGTTTAACCGGTTTGGGATTGATTTTTCCATCAGAGAGAAAATATGAAACACTGTCACAAAACATGAGTTTGACGCTTGTTATTCACTTTGGTGGTTGGAGAAGTATCACAGGGTTTGCCCAGGGGCAGTAAAGTAATACAGACGAGGTGTTTAATGTACAAGAATGGAGTCGAGGGGTGAGAATCATGTGTGTGACAGGATTGTCCTTGTGATCCATGATTCCCCCAGTTCCAAGTCAGTAGAAAGGGCTGTGATTAAAATCACACCAAACTTTCCTTCAATGTTTGGAAAGTCTAAAACCATGACAACGAGAGGGACCAGTTCAGCTGATTTGTAAAGTTTGATGTGTTATGTCTATCTGAACATCTTGAGCCTTTAACTTCAAACATTGTAAGTTTGCTCACTTGGAGTGCTTACTCACAAATATCCTCCAAACACCAACACAAAGGCTTTGATGGTGAACTTGAAGGGTCTGAGTTCCATACAGTTGTTTGAGCACCTGATGGCTGACAATCCGTTTGAATTGTGCTGTTGAAATGAAAATAAAGTCCGGTGTGTATCTGAAGCAGGCAGGGTGGTCATCACTTGCATTGTGGTGAAGAAGGCTATGGTGGTAGAAATGGAAGTTGGATTGTGGCACGCATTTTCAAACAGATTTTGGCGTACAGATGCAAAATAGGCGTGTGGCAGCGTGTAAAGTTCATGTGAGGAGAAGATCATGTATTGTGAAGAAAATGGGGAAAGAAACCCAACTTATCCCTCACAACACAATATGCCTTTGTAACCCAGGAACAACAAGAGAAGGGCCCCATCTGGAACAACTTCAGTAATAACAAAATAACTACATCGGGAACCACTATACACTGATGAGCCAAAACATGATGACCACCTGCCTAATATACGGTTGGTCCTCCATGTGCCTCCAAAACAGCGCCGACCCACCGAGGCATGGACTCCACAAGATCCCTGAAGGTGTCCTGTGGTATCTGGCACCAAAACATTAGCAGAAGATCCTTCAAGTCCTGTAAGTTGCGAGGTGGAGCCGCCGTGGATTGGACTTGTCGGTCCAGCACATCCCTCAGATGCTCAATCGGATTGAGATCTGGAGAATTTGGAGGCCAGGGCAACACCCTGAACACTTCATCATGTTCCTCAAACTATTCCCAAACAATGTGTCCTCACATTCCAATGGATTTCGATGAAACTTGACCACAACCTTCATCATCTCCCAAAGTTTGTTCATGCTTTTTAAAAAATCCAGAGGTATTTACTTTCCAAAGGTATCTAATTATTTTGTGCATTATCCACATCTACCAGGGGTTCCCTGTTTTTATCCCCCGCCACGTGGCGGAAGGGGGATATTGTTATCACCCGGGTCGTCCGTCTGTCCGGCTGGCTGGGCGTCAACATTTATAGCTGTGAGTGCGATAACTCATAAACTGTTCACCATGTCGATTTGAAATTTGGTCACACATGTACCACCTGAAAAGGAAGAACCCTATTGATTTTGGGCATGGCTGGATCCAAGATGGCCGACTGGGGCGGCCATCTTGAAAAAAATGTTTTTTGTTATAAATGGAAAAGCGCTTATCTGATTTCAATTATTTTTCAATGGCGGGGGATTCCTCATCTCTGATGGTATATTTCTCATCCAGCCACTACCAGGTGAGCACCCAGGTGTATTGTCGTTATTTATTTGTATACAGTGTCAACGCTTGTGGAAGAGCTAGTCACTGAAAGGACAAGGGACGAACAGAACAAAAAGGGGAAAGGGGGGCGGTGGAGACACCAACAGTGGGGTTGAAGGGGGTGGGCCACTTGGACAAACAATGGGTGTGGGGAGAAATGGGGTGAGCAAGATGGATACATAAGGTAAATCCCAGGAGGGAAAAAGATTTTGGATGAGGAATCATCTGAGATGAACAGCTGTCTTGAAGACCTGGAGAGAAGAATCAGATTGAAGAGGATGTGGAAGTTGATTCCACAGGTGGGAAAAAGGAGGATCGAATGGGTGGAGGTGAACAGTGATACTGGATATATATATATATATATATATATATATATATATATATATATATATATATATATATATATATATATATATATATATATATATATATATATATATATCTTCTTCTTCTTTCGGCTGCTCCCGTTAGGGGTCGCCACAGCGGATCATCTATATGATCCGCATAGTGATTTGGCACATGTTTTACGCCGGATGCCCTTCCTGACGCAACCCTGGTCGCCTCCTACGACACAGGGATAATATATATATATATATATATATATATATATATATATATATATATATATATATATATAGTTTCACCAGAAGGGGGTTGATGGTTTCCCGTGTGTGTCCTGCAAAAACCTAGGGGGCAGTGGGGGGTAAAGCACGGAAAGAGCAGAGAGTGAAAGAGCAGAAAGGAGGCAGTCGAAGACAGAGAGACCACTGACCTCTCTGCAATGGTGCAGTGATAAGCCCACAAACTCAGATTCAGAGCGGGAGTTTCCAATGATCTTGACGGCCTTGGTTTCCATGACGGAGCTTCGCAAGGTGTGACTCAGGGGCGCTAGCCCAGAGGGGATAGCCGTTGTCCATCAAGCTAAGGATGAAGGAAGGCCTTGAAGGTGGATAGGAGTTCAAGTGTGCCAAGGAAGGACATTGTATGATGGAGGATGCGCAGTCGACTAGCTTTCGACGTACTCGCATTCTTTGTTGACGTACTCGCATGGTAATTCTGGTAATACGTACTTTATCAAGTTGCTGGACGTTTAATTGCACAAGCTTTCTTGGACATACTTGGTTGAAAAACGGTAACGTGTAATCCTGTTGCGGGGCTGGACGTCGGCTGCGAGCACGACCGCGAGATGGAGCTGCAGCGTCAGCTCGACCGATCGCCCGGAATTTAGATCGGCACTCTGGAGCCCGACGGGTCCTGACTGGACCGAAGATCGCCAACAGGTCACCCACGTGGAATAGGGTGAATAGCCAAATTTCTATATACTTAGGTATCCACGCGGGGAATCGACCAGGGAAATTCACCCTCGACGGCACCCGTACGGAACGAGCTGTTTAGCGTGCTCGTTCCATGTGCGTCCCAAGCGGTTTGATCGCCGGGTTCCGTCGGTCCGATTGTCCCGTTACAACGGCAATGGCCAGCTCATTCCCAACACGCAGCACGCTCAGCCAATGAAGGAACAGGCACAAACGAGCTGAAACATTCAACAAATGGGGGTATTTATTGAATAGTAATGGGGAAATGAGTGGAAGCACGTGAGAAGCAGAGCCAAACCCAATATCTATATATTAATACTGAAGGACCAATTTTGTGCTCCTCCTCGCGGTCGCGTCACGTTTTTCTCGGTACTGTGACCTGGACTGAAAGAAACTTCGTACCTGTAAGTGGCACATAGTGGCAATAGTCAACCTTCAACTCTGAAGCAGAATAAACACTTTTCGTTGAGATGGGGGCGAGAAGTGAAGAGGTGGGGGCGGGGGATGAAGAGACGGGGGCAGGGAGTGAAGAGGCGGGGGCAAGGTAAGCAAATTTTTGGACGGGGGTAAGCAAATTGAAAGCGGGAAACGGGCGGGAAATTGGGCGGGGGATGAGGTGAATTAGGCGGGGTTGAGTGTGAGGGGTGGACAGGGGGACGGGGGCCCAGGGGCAAGTGGGGCGGGGAATCGAGAGACAGGGGTTGGGGAGTGAAGAGGCGGGGCCGGGGTAATTTAATTTTTGGGCGGGGGTAAGCAAATTGAAGGTGGGGGGGGAATGGGGCAGGGGCGGGGGATGAGTAGGTGGGGGCAAGCACGCCCTGTGTCCAATCCATGTCCCTCGAGTGTGGGTGAGCTGGTGAGGGTGGTTGAATGAACGGAATCCGTCTGTGACGGGGCTTCGGCTAGTCTACATATTAAAACTGAAGGACCAATTTTGTGCTCCTCCTAGCGGTCGCGTCACGTTTTTCTCGGTACTGTGACCTGGACTGAAAGTAACTTCGTACCTGTAAGAGTGCATCGCACATAGTGGCAATTGTCAAACTTAAACTCTGAAGCAGAATAAACATTTTTCGTTTTACATTCATTTACATGGCGATGTGTGACGTCACCGCTGAGAGGCGTCATGACGTCATGACATCATCGGTCATTCGCTGACGCCATTACGTCTGTCGTCGACAGACCGTCACCGCTGAGAGGTGTAATTCCACTCCTCGAAAATAGCGTCTGCAATGTAAAACCCTCTTCTGCACATGCTGACTACCTCAGAATGTGAATTTGACACAAAAAATGTAACAAGAAACATTGTATCTTCTATATATTAAGACTGAAGGACCAATTTTGTGCTCCTCCTTGCGGTCGCATCACGTTTTTCTCGGTACTGTGACCTGGACTGAAAGAAACTTCATACCTGTAAGAGTGCATCGCACATAGTGGCAATAGTCAACTTTCAACTCTGAAGCAGAATAAACACTTTTCGTTGAGACTGGGCGGAGTGAAGAGGCGGGGGGCAAGGTAAGCAAATTTTTGGGCAGGGGTGAGCAAATTGGAAGCGGGAGACGGGGGGGGAAATGGGGCGGGGGATGAGTGGGCGGGGGCTGAGGTGAATTAGGCGGGGTTGAGTGTGAGGGGGTGGACAGTCGGCGGGGGCAAGTGGGGCGGGAAATCAAGAGACGGGGGCGGGGAGTGAAGAGGCGGGGGCCCAGAGGCAAGTGGGGCGGGGAATCAAGAGATGGGGGCGGAAAGTGAAGAGGTGGGGGCAGGGCCAGGGAAATTAAAATTTTGGGCGGGGGTAAGCAAATTGAAGGTGGGGTGGGAGGCGGGAGGGAATTGGGCAGGGGCGGGGGATGAGTAGGCGGGGGCAAGCACGCCCTGTCCAGTCCATGTCCCTCGAGTGTGGGTGAGCTGGTGAGGGTGGTTGAATGAAGGGAATCCTCCGTCTGTGACGGGGTTTCGGCTAGTGATTATTATTAAGCACGTAAATACAGGCAAAAACATACATTTCACTACTTATCAGACGGGCCCATGAACACACACTCGCACACACCCAAAGAATCGGACCAATGGTCTTTATTAGGACCTTTAGCTCGCAGGGACAAGTGGGCTAAAGACCAGGGTCTAACTTGGATCTGTCCACCTCTTGCGGTCTTCAAGTCGGTCGGTCCGGCGGGAGGTGAGACGAACCCGGACACCGGCGGGCGACCCTTGCGGTTCCTGTGGGAACTGGCGTTCCTCTAGCTCTCAGTTGTGGTGAGGAGGAGAAGGACGGCGTTGACCACGACCGGCCAGACAGGCTCCTTGGGACGAGCGCTCCGGCAAGACGAGAGGTCTAGGTTGGGGGAATGCTCCTCCGCTCTTTCTCTCCGCCACTCTCTTTTGTCGAGGAAGGTCCCTTATCCAGGAAGGTCGCTTGTCGTCTCTCGATCGCGAGGATTCTGCCTCTGACCAGCTTCTGGCTCCCCTTTTATCCATCTCCGCCGGACCGACCCCTCCCCCCTTGGTCCGCAGAGAATCCCGGGGCTGTTCTCTTCTCTGCAGCACTGCCGCAACGCAACGGTCATTTCTGTTGTCGTGCAGAAGATGATGTTTTCCAATAAAGGGAAATCTTAACTATAAAGATAAATCACAGCGCATGGAGATTTATTACTTTCGAAATCTAAAGATTTTGGAAGGATATTGATCACTTCCGTTTCTGTTTGTTTGTTTGTATGTTTGTGTGTTTGTGTGTTTGTTTGTAGGCACGATAACTCGAGAACGGAAGAAGCTACCAATGTCAACTTACACCACGTGATTCAGGAGGGTATTGGCTAGCGTTGATTATATTTTGGTCAAAATCGGTCAAAGGTCAAGGTCACAGTGAGGTCAAACATAATTCCGTAAATTCATGTGGAGAAATGGAGTATTTTCGCTTCGCTCGACGTTACGAGTTCGTTTTAACTTCAATTTAAATTTTGTCTTCGGTTTTTGCGATCGCTTTGGACGCTCAAAACTCGGTTGTCGAAATTCTGGTAAAAATCGGATGTTTTGGAGACGTTTTAAGATTGTATGAAAATATTTCACTCGCGCGTCACGGCTCGTCACGTGGTGCAGCGCGCTCGAGCAGACGCGTCGTTGAGTCACGTATGGTTTTCCGTGTGCGCGCTGACGGTGTTTTCGATAAATATGGTGTTTAAAAGTCATTTTTTATCCCAATGAAGGTTATCGTCGCATGCCTGACTCGCTGAGCCGTCGGATTATGTAAAGATTGTTGGTGCATGGCCGAATATTACGGTTTTGTGACTTTGATAAAATAATATTAAATAATTGCGTTGAGAAATGGAGATTTTTTGCTTTGGTCAGCGTTACGATTATTGATGGTTTGGTACTGAATCATTGTAGAAACTTCTGGTTTGCGTCGCTACCTTCTCTAGAGACAGCTTTTATTAGACAAGGTGAGAGGTCAAGTTGACGATTTCGTAAGTACCAGTCTATGACTGCTTGTTTGTGTGTTTGTGTGTTTGTTTGAAGGCACGATAACTCGAGAACAGAAGAAGCTACCAATGTGAAATTACACCACGTGATTCAGGAGGGTGATGGCGAGCACTGATTAGATTTTGGTCAAAATCGGTCAAAGGTCAAGGTCACAGTGAGGTCAAACAGAATTCCGTAAATTCATGTGGAGAAATGGCGTATTTTTGCTTCAGTCAACGTTACGAGTTCGTTTTAACTTCAATTTTAATTTTGTCTTCGGTTTTTTGCGATCGCTTCGGACGCTTAAAACTCGGTTGTCGAAATTCTGGTAAAAATCGGATGTTTTGGAGACGTTTTAAGATCGTATAAAAAATATTTCACTCGCCGCGTCACGGGTCGTCACATGATGCAGCGCGCTCGAGCAGAGGCGGCGTTGAGTCACGTAAAGGTTTTCCGTGTGCGCGCTGACGGTGTTTTCGATAAGGATGGTGTTTAAAAGTCATTTTTTATCCCAATGAAGGTTATCGTCGCATGCCTGACTCGCTAAGCCATCTGATTATGTAAAGATTGTTGGTGGATGGCCGACTATTACGGTTTTGTGACTTTGATAAAATAATATTAAATAATTGCGTGGAGAAATGGAGATTTTTGCTGCGGTCGACGTTACAATTTTTGATGGTTTAGTACAGAATCATCGTAGAAACTTCCGGTTTGCGTCGCTACCTTCTCAAGAGACAGCTTTTATGAGACAAGGTCAGAGGTCAGTTGACGATTTCGTAAGTACCAGTCTATGACTGCTTGTTTACCCATGAGACAAGGGAAAGGAAGGTATCTATAAAACACATACTTACCGATATAACTAATCTATAGGACCTGAATGTTGTGTGCGATATGTTTCCAAACTCACCTACCACCAGGTGGTGTTTGTGGCCCAGGTTTTGCACGTTCGATGTGGACAGACAGACAAATAAATAAACGAAAAACGGACCCAAATTCAATACCCTCTGGTGAGGATAACGAAGTAAAGTTAAAGGAGAACAATAATAATTCAATCCCAGGCAGGTGTTTTGTTTATGTATGAGTAAAAAGCTTGCATTGTTGTCATTTTCATGTATTATTGCTAATAACTGAACATATTAACAACTTGTTTGTGAAAACATTATTCAATATTTTCATGGTTCACTCCTCCTTTCCTCAGATTCTCATTTCCGAATATTCCATCTGGACCCCTTTTACCCTCCTATACACTTGTAGGATCCCGGAGGACAAGTGAAACGATGTCTGTGTTACCATTTGTGGTGTTGATTGGACTTCTTGGGTCAGGTAAGAGAGTGAAAAGGATGAGGTGTGTGTGTTTGTGTGTGTGTGTGTGTGTGCGTGCGCGTATGTGTGTCCTCCATAACGCCAAAGCCATGAAACCGAGCAGCCTGAAACTTTGCATGCAAACGAAGGGAACTCAAAGGAAGTGCAAGAGTGAAAATTGGGTGTTTGGGTTAATTAAAACACCCCTTTTGAAGATAATTAACGGCTTTATTTAATTATATCCTTCATCAGGCGATCCTCGGCCATCGTGTTTTACGATGTGGGAAAGGGCTTTCTCTTAAGCATGTACAATGTAGCTGGTTTTTGCTTTGAGTGGCCTCGCATAAATTTGAACTTTAATTCAATTTCTGTTTTGACTTTTTCACAGTCGCTAAGGTAACTTAACACTCGATTGCAGCAAGGTTTCTGAAAATGGGGTTTTGTAAAATGGTTTTACGTTGTATTGTGGATTTATTGTATCGGTGTGTCTACACAATCATTTATTAACAGGATTTACATTGTATCGGCCGGGGGTCGGGTGAGAAGGCCACGAAGGGGTGAAGCTATCTTGGGTTCCCACCAGACTCTAGAATCTCAGGCCGTCGCACACGGATAACTCCGTGATCCGGCGGGTCCCTAATCGACCGTGAACGCCAAGAACTCAACCACGTGACTTAGGGTCCTCCGTCTAAATCGGTTACCTAATTATAATCACATGACCTCATTACCGGGGGACACGCCCTCGGTACGCCTTGTCTGAACTGGGTCACCCTACCGGGTCAGATGCAGCCGAGCAACACTGCCAAGGATGTACTGGCTAAAAGAACGGATCGTTGGGAATAAAGTCTCGGCTAGGCTAGGATACGGACCATGCTGGATCAATGAAAGAAATGACAAAAACGAGCTGGGAACATTTCCACACAATCATTTATTAACAGGCAGGCAAGAAAAAAATATGTGGCACAGTGAACATAGTTTTTTGTTGTGTGTCGGCAGGGATAGAAAGAAATGTGTGGTGCATCAAAAAAACAAGCAACTTGCTAAAGCAGACCTATCCCGATATAATTATTCTGCAATCTTAACTGAAGCGAGGACAGGTGCCATGACACACACACACACACACACGCACACACCCCGATGAAGAGAGATAACGAGAAGAAAAGAGAGGAGACGAGGCCAATGGTCTCGTAATACCTTGCACAAATGACTGTCCATGCCACCCAGTGCGTTTTGGGGGGATGCTCCACTGAACGATCCCTCCTTGATAGTTGGTGCGTCGTCTCCTGCTTGGCTATGGTGCCGGCAAAGCGCCTGCACTGATCCGAAGAATGGGTGCAACCGTCAGGCATGAGGGAGGGACTTTAGGTGGAGCCAGCGGCGAGTGGGTGGAGAAGGAGGAGTCGAGAACAAGTGGGCGGCGTGGCAGACATGATCAGGTGGGTGGGTGGAGCCAGCGGCGAGTATGTGGAGTTGAGAGTGAGTGGGAGGAGTAGCAGCAGCATGCGTACGCAGAGACCGATCCAATGCCAGAGAAAAAAAAAGGATTAGGATGACCACGACTCCACTACGGACGGCTTCGCAATCCGTCATTTATAGGCCCTGCGGTGCAGGGCGGGGCACTGCCCCGAAGCGATGCATCACCCGAATCGGGTGCTCCCATTGGGCCCCGGCCACCACACGGCCCGGCCACCATGGCCGGAAGCGGCTTCATTGGTGCATCTGGCGAGACCTCGCCAGGCTCTGGAATCATCTTGCTCCGAACCCTGCGATATGAATCGCCTTGCACCCAACTCCGGGGCTGTGCTCCGGCGACTGGCTGAGGGCTGCGCCGGTCCTGCATGCCCTCCCGGGCACCCCTGGCGCACTGCGGTTGGTGCCGATCAATGTGCTTGTCCCGTCCGTGTGCCATGCGGCCCGAGCGATCCGAGCCGTACAGCATGCCTCTACTTGCTGGTAGCTGCATCGAGGCGGAGGTGCGGGAGGATGTCTGCCATCTGCGGGAGACATTGGTGGCCGTGATGGCGAGCGAGAATCGAAGTAAGACACCGTTGTGAACCAGCATGTAGACCCGAACAAAGATGTGCACTATGCGCGTCCCATACAATGCGATGGTATGATGCCATTGTAATCAGCATGCAGACCCAAATGAAGATGTGTGCTATTCGTGCCCCGTTCTGTGCGATGATAAAATGCCATTGTAATCAGCATGCAGTGCCGAATGAAGAGGTGCGCTATTCATGTCCAGTACTGTACGATGATAACTTATCACGGGGCTGCGTGCGGGTCCTCCATTGTGCATGCGGTTATCTATCAGAGTGGTAATCTTTGTTATGTCGTGGTAGAGGTGCGCTAAGGCAGACACGAGCGAGGGAACAGCACAACCCTGCTTTATTGCCACGAGCGGGAGTGTGAGCGTACGATGCCCGTAGCTCCGCTTTATTACGTACTCGAATGCACCCTACTACAGACTACACACTGACCCCTCAGGCGGCGCGGACACCTATATCCCCTGCAGACACGTGACCACCAAAACCACTCCTCCACGCCTCCACAACGCTCCCCGCATTGTGCCCTGCCCCCGCATGCCAGTACACCACACTCCTCCCTCCTAAAAATATGATTATAAAATGACCATCATAATGATAAGCATAATCGGCACAGAATACCATGACATAAAACAAAGAGGCACAAAAACGATAATAATCAAAAAGCAGAGGCACCACCACACAGAAAGCAACCAGAGCCAAAAATGGCATTAATCAGGCGGCCGCGAACCTAAACCCAGACAAGACGGCACAAAAGGAACCGTGCTTCATCTGCCACCCGTAACCCTAATGCCGCTGGTGTAATCCGGCCCATAACTCAGCCTTCTAACTCCCACAAAACCCTGACCGCGTTAAAGATATCAAGAAGCAAGTTGGGAAGCACAGCATCACTATGCAGCAGAAGCGCCCCGAGGCGGCTCCGGCGAGGTTGCGATGACCTCCCGAGCGAACCTCCCCCGGCACCATCAAATGCCCCCGGTCGACAAGGCAGCACATCTCCCGCAGACAGAACCAAATCAGATAAACATTCCGAGCCTGGAAGCCCCGCAGCGCCAGCGCGGCCGACCTTGGCGAGACTAGAGGTTTGTGCTGCATGGCGCCAGGCTCGTCTGACCTTGGCCATATCAGGAATGGGCGGTGACGCTGAACAGCGCTGTCGACTGGGCACACCATCAACCCCATAACAAACCCACGCATCACATCCAGCCGAGATCTCAACGCACGTCTGAACGGCCTTGGCGAGAACAGAGGTTTGCGCTCCCGGGCGCCAGGCACGTCTGACCTTGGCGAAACCAGGGGTGGGGGTAACGCTAAACAGCGAACCAGCCCCGGCTCTGAGCCGATCTCTGAGTCCCACACCAAAACCGCGCATCCAACCCAAACGAGAAAACCATGCACGTCCACACGGACGGTCAGTGCAGCCTGGAGACATATCAGTGTCATACAACAACAAAAACATTGTCTGCTCCAATGCAACCTTCCCCTCACGTACAGCGCGTCCTCCCAGCATAATCCCCACACATGACAGGGTAGCGAACCGTGGGCTGCCCTCGCAGCTGGAGATCGGCAAGACCTCTTTATTCGCCACGATCGCCACCAAGCTCTTCACATCACATCGATCATATCGGACATCCCATTGATTGATCCCAGCCAAACATATTATGCTCAAACGCGAACTGTCGGCATTTATTTTAACAATGCTAAATTGCATCACTCGTGCAGCGAGAACCAAATACGCAACAATTAGCAACCCCTGAATCACATCGTGTGTACGCCTCTTGGTTGTCATCGCGACGTTGCGATGACTTGCTTGTCATCGATGGTCGCGTTCCGCGAACTTCTTGAACGCGATCGGCTCGCTCCAATCCCCCGCTGAAATCGCCTGAACGACACGTGTGTGCACTGTACCATTAACGTAGCGGGTGCGCGAGAGCCCGTCACCGCTGGCATGGCTCCCGTTGCTCCAGCCCCGTCCAACATCGTCGTCGAAAGCAATGAACGGCAGCCCATGTTGCATCGTCGCGGCTCCTGCCGCCAGAACCTCGCCCTCGGGTCTCGAAGGAGGCACAGGTGCACCTGGAGGTACGAACTCCGAAACAGGAACCGCGAGCCCTCCCCTCGCACCACGAACCGCGAGAGCGCAACCCGCTGACCCTGATGGGCGACGAAGACGTGTGCCCTGCCAAACGCCGGTAGCGCTTCACCGGTATACATGTGCAATGCGAGGGTAGCACGAGCGGACTCAACTCGAAACACAATCAGTGCCCCGATCATCTCGACCTCCACTGTCATTGGTCTTGTCACCTTCGGACCAATTGAAAACAGGTTCAACATCGGCAGCATCTCCTGCTCCGGGTCGCCGGGATCGCTATGCCCAGGCTGCAAGACTCATCCCGGCGCGTAAAAGTGTACGCCATGCACAAAACACCGTACCGGCAGTAGGTCTCGACCCAGGACGTAGGGGACGCTTCTCAGACCACCATCCATGACCGTTATGCGCGCTTGGAACATCGCGCTGACCTCCTGATCATCTGCTGCGCACCGACCATCGAGACCCCGGACATTCCTCAGAGCTTGTGCGACAGCCGATGCCGCGTCTGAGCTGAACTTAATGTCCTCGTCCTTCAGCCGTGGCATTGCAGAAACCATTCCCGAGGCTTGCAAAGCAGAAATAAAACGAACTCTGAGTCGAGCTGGACGCTCCTCCACCGTGAACTTGCAAGCCACGGCCGAATGCTTCACCCGTGCCACGAAATCTGCACCGCGCTCCTCCGCACCCTTGGCGAGATGATCGAACTGGTATCGAGCCAGCTGCAATGACTTCTCTGGCGCCATGTGGGCTTTCATCTTCCCTACCACGTCTTGAAACGACAGCCCGTCGTCACTGGGCTTATCCGGCGCTACTAAATCACTTAGTAGCCGATAATGCTCCGTTGATAGCGAGGTGAGCAAAATCGATTTGCGTTTGCTTTCATCGTCTACATCATTCGCGTGGAAATAGCACCCCAATTGTTCAGAAAACAATTTGAAGTCGTCTCCGACGAAGACAGGCACTCATCCGTGCGCCGTGCCCCGACCTTCCGCTATCCCGAGCCGTCGTGCGACGGCGAGACGCCTGGCACGGAAGACTGTGCGCGGGCGCGCGAAACTCGCGATGCGCTTCTCTGGGACCCTCGCCCGGTGCTGAACTCGAACCGCGCGAGTTGCGCTGAGTTTCTCGCTTCAGCGATCCAATCGCCCCGGCCAAAGACTCCAAGTCAATACTGACGCAACCCAGGCACTTTGCACACGCCGATCCGAAACAGACTCGTCGCCAACTGTTATGTCGTGGTAGAGGTGCGCTAAGGCAGACACGAGCGAGGGAACAGCACAACCCTGCTTTATTGCCATGAGCGGGAGTGTGAGCGTACGATGCCCGTAGCTCCGCTTTATTACGTACTCGAATGCACCCTACTACAGACTACACACCGACGCCTCAGGCGGCGCAGACACCTATATCCCCTGCAGACACGTGACCACCAAAACCACTCCTCCACTCCTCCACAACGCTCCCCGCATTGTGCCCTGCCCCCACATGCCAGTACACCACAATCTTCACAGGCAGCTGTCTGCGTGGTGCCAGCTCTGATCTGTGTCATGGATTGAAAGAAAGGATTGGATATAATTATTAGATGTAGAAATGGGTTAAAAAGAACGTGCCACGTGCGTCCTGTATGGCGTTGGGCTTTTATTGTTTGCTTCCACGATTCCCTTTGACACCATATTCTTGCAGCAGAGGATTTTTCCATCATCCGTCGTGTGGTTGAGGCTTTTGCTGGCCTTCACGAAGACACATTCTTAAAGTGAAGGGTGTGGCTGCGGTTTTTACAGGTGGCTGTCTGGGTGCTGTGCCTGCTTTGATTTATTTCAGGAATAACAGAAAATGAATAGGAATGAAGATAGAGATATAATCAGACCTAACTATGAGATCTACGCAACGCACTTCGTCCCGTTTGACCCATTAGACACTAGGGAAAGGTCTAACTGCAGGTATGTTAATGAAATAACTGTCTGGGGATCACTGTATGATGGATGCCATTGCCTTGGAGGCATGCCGTTTCCACAACCGCAACAATATAAAGCAATGCAAGCTGAGGAGCTTCCATGTGCTTCCAAGCAGCTTCATGACTTTATCTTGCGTTTTATTCGATTTCTGTTTTCACTTTTGGAATATGCTAATGTAGGTTCAGACTCCACTAATCCAATTTCCGTGAAAATCCGTTGACATTTAATTAATTTATGTCGTAAAGAGATTTTGTATGGGGAATGTGAGGCTTCTCGAATGTTCTCGGCAGCCTCATGGCCTTGCTTAACTCTGATTTGGTTTCTATTTCCATTTTTAAAAATCTTTGCTGACGGATTCAGACTCGACTGCAACAAGTTGTGTGAAAGTCCAACTAAAAATGCCTTTTTTCATAAGGTAAATGCATTAAATCTCAAATAACCCAGATGAACCTTAAAGGGACACCATATGATTTAATCCATTCACTGCTTGACCTCGCACCCTGTCTCCTCGAGGGACTGCTTATCCATAGTGTCTGCCAGATCTGTGTCTGTATTTTAGAGGTTCAACGAGTTGCTCTACAGGGAATCAAAGCAAATCTGGTGAAAAGTGGACATATTAAAATAATGTTATAACGTTTGCGTGGACGAGCGGATGTACCACGTGATGCATGCACAGACGAGCAGGCAACGTGGTGGATTATCTGCAATATTTATTTCATGCTGAATTAAACTTTGTGTTGTCTTCAGGATTCATGCTCCATCGTCATCTATCTAGCTATAATTCCAGCAGTGTGTGTGTGTGTGTGTGTGTGTGTGTGTGTGTGTGTGTGTGTGTGTGTGTGTGTGTGTGTGTGTGTGTGTGTGTGTGTGTGTGTGTGTGTGACCGCTGTTTCTCGACAACCGCTGGTCCGATCTAATTGAAACTTGCCAGGTATATTGCTGGGGACCTGAGGATGTGCCTTTTCAAGGTTTGATATTAATCGGACAAGTGCTTCCCAAGTTATGGCCATTTATTTACCAAACCAATGACAAGACACGTTGTTGCAATGGCGTGGCCGATGGGGAAGGGAAGCTCAGCCGCGTTCCCCATTACGGGTTACAACGTACGGGCTTCCGGAGAGTGATGACTTCGTGTATTCTCATAATTTCTCGATTTCTTATGCGCATTTATAGATAAACACAATGGCCCAAGTTATGATCGTTTTCATATTAGACGGTGTATAAATTTCGGGAACATCAGAGTGCTGGTATGCTCCGAACCAGGAAGTAAATTTTTTCTCTCTCTTCTCTTTTTGTTTTTCCTTGCCACGACATTGCGAAAAGGTAAAATACGTTGGCGCTGATTGAATAATTGGGTATTATAAATAAATTGCGAATAATCATAACTGCGAATAATATCGAACTTCCGGGTCACGCACGTACCGGCACGTGAGAGCGAAGAAACGGCCTGTGTGGTTTATTTATTTATTTATTTATTTTTAATTATTATTATTTTTTTTTTTTTTTACGGGCACGTACTAGTTACATTAAACAGCAACTCTTTTGTGGAGAAGTCATGATTTGAACAAATTCATTTAATTTCATTAACTGCTCCGGGCGGTGAAGACCGGCTTTTACAGTTTAAGGCATTGGTCCCCAACGTGCGGCCCGAAGGCCGCATGCGGCCTGCGGAGCCCTTTCCTGCGGCCCGTGAGGACTTTCAAATCAAAACACATTTCCATGTAGCAATTTTAAAGGGGTTTACACAATGCCACTGCCAGCCACTGCTGGCCGGCGCCGTGATCTGACAAGCCTTGCACAATGCCGCTGCCAGCCACTGCCGCTTACCGCTGGGAGGAATCAAATCAATTTGATTTTATCTTGCGGCAGTATTTAAAATTAATTACACCCTGAAGGAAATTTGTTCAGAATTGCAGTGCGTGAACAATCGATCGATCGATCGAATACATATAAAATATATTAATTAAAAAAAAACTACTCCAATAAACCCCAAACGTTGTATCGATTTCTCAACATAAACGCTGTGTGACAGTATCAAGTTTCTCAATAAAATGCATCAATTTTTTTGTGGCTCCCAACATCCTTGGGAGTAGTGAATGTGGCCCGTGGGATCAAAAGGTTGGGGCCCACTGGTTTAAGGGATCCTATGTGGTGTGCTGCCACAGCCTGGCCAGCCGTTCTTCATCCACCATTTACAACCATGCTTGTTTGAGTGCTTAAGCCACTTGCTGAGCACCCTACAGTGTACGGCGGTACAGTTCCTGTCCCGATCGGGGTGTACAATCGGCAGATGCTACAAGGTAGAGCATATTCTGATAACACGTTTTTGCTCCAACATGGATTTAATGCAACAACAAAAACAACAATAACAACAACTACCATGCTACGTCATCCTGAGTGAATTGCTCACTCACTGCGGATGATTTTGCCATACAATGTCATTCAGAGCAAATGGTTCGTGCTCCGTGATCCTGATCGAGTTGTTCGTGCTCAATCATCCTGGGTGAGTCGTTCGTGCTCCGTCATCCCGAGTGAGTGATTCATGCTCTGGCACCCTGAGCAATTGGTTCGTGTTCTGTCATCCAGAGTGAATCGTTCAAGCTTTGTCAGCCTGAGCGGGTTGTTCATGCTCCGTCATTCTGAACGAGTGGTTTTTTCCCTGTCATCCTGAGCGGGTTGTTCATGCTCCAACATTCTTGGCGAGTGGTTCGTGCTCTGTCATTCTGTACGAGTGGTTCGTGCTCCGTCATTCAGAGCGAGTATTTCATGCTCCGTCATCCTGATCGAGTTATTCATGCTCCGTCATCCTGGGCGAGTCGTTAGTGCTCCATCAGCCTGAGCGAGTCATTCGTGCTTCGTCATCCTGAGCGAATCCTTCGGCCCATCATCCTGAGCGAGTCATTCATGCTCCATCATTTTGAACAAGTGGTACGTGCTCCCTCATTCTGAGCGAGTGGTTCGTGCTCCATCATTCTGAGCGAATGGTTCGTGCTCTGGCATCCTGAGCGAGTGGTTCGTGCTCCATCATTCTGAGTGAGTGATTCATGATCTGTCATCCTGAGTGAATGGTTCGTGCTCTGTTATCCTGAGCGAGTCGTTCGTGCCTTGTTATCCTGAGCGATTAGTTAGTGCTTCGTCATCCTGAGCGAGTGGTTCGCGTTCAGTCATCCTAAGCGAGTCGTTCGTGCTCCATCATTCTGAGTGAGTGGTTCATGATCTGTCGTCCTGAGTGAATGGTTCGTGCTCTTTCATCCTGAGTGAATGGTTCATGCTCCATCATCCTGAGCGATTCGTTCATGCTCCATCATCCTGAGCGAGTTGTTCGTGCCTTGTTATCCTGAGCGATTAGTTAGTGCTTCGTCATCCTAAGCGAGTCGTTCGTGTGCCGTCATTCTGAGCGAGTTTCGTGCTCCATCATCCTGAGCGAGTTGTTTGTGCTCCGGCTTCCTGAGCGAGTGGTTCCTGCTGCATCATCCTGAGAGTAGTTCACGCTACGTCATTCTGAAGGAGTTGTTTGTGCTTCATCATTCTGAGGGAATGGTTTGTGCTCCATCATTCTGAGCGAGTTGTTGCAAAATAACACCCGATTCCCGAGCCGTTTGCCTTATTAACGTGTTTTCTAAATTAACGAGCCAAATTTTTAAAATCCGTCACACGCAGATGTTTATACAATTGTTTGTGAACATCTCCATATGCCTGTTGTTGGTTTTATGGCGAGGGTGGTGGGCTGGGGATTCCAGGATCCTGAGTTCAAATCCTGTTTTGCTGTTGAATTAAGACCAGGTGGGGTTGACTGCCTATCATCCTTCCGAGATCGGCAAAATGAGTGCCAGCTTGCTGGTATCCGGTGTCGGAGTGGCGACCCATCCAGGATTGTTCCCAATAGCCAATTAGACTGCTGAGGCCAAAAAAAACAAAAAAAAAACATTTGTTTCCCATTGCATGGCCAAAAAAAATTGGGTAGGTAGGTGGGGAATTTTTTTTTTGACTTTTTTTTGCCATGAATACATTCATATAACTCGATTAAAAATGTTTATTGGTGGTGGTGGAGTGGTAATGGTGGTGGTAATGTGGTGGTGGTGTGCTGGTGATGAGGGTGGTGTGCTGGTGATGAGGGTGGTGGTGGTGGTGGTGCACTCGACTTGCGAAAATGCACTTTATTCTGTCTTGAATTTCTCTTCATATTTAACTGCATGCATGTTGAAAATATGCATTGTTTGAATATATATATCTATATATATATATATATATATATATATATATATATATATATATATATATATATATATATATATACATATATATGTAGTAATGCCCAGCGTTGCTCGGGCTAGCAATAAAGCCCGGTGTTGCCCGGGCTTTCTTGCAAATTTCCTGAATAGCGGTTAGGGTTAGGGTTAGGGTTAGCTGTTAGGGTTAGGGTAGCTAATCCTAACACTAACCCAAACCCTAACCCTAACCCTAACAGCTTGGCGTAGCGGAGGTAAACAGCGCCCGGGGCAAAGTGGAAATTTGCGTCCCCCGTAGGCCTTAAACTTGAGTGGATTTGAATGGAAAATCCCATAAGGGATATCGATTTATCGATTTTTTTTTTCGAATATCGGAAGTGTTCTGGAAAAAATGTCTAGCCATTGACCTAAGTTGGACCAAAAGCCATAATGGTACCGAATTTGAATGGAATCCGTTGGAGTTTGTGAAAATGCATCAAAACGAATTTTGAGGGGCCTCTTAAGGAAGACAATAATATCATTAGTATATGTGCCAAATCCTGTTTCATTTCATGCAGTAACAAAAATCTGATGGTGGAACAAAGAAAGGGGCGTGCCGAAACATATATATATATATACATATATACATATATATATATATATATACATATATATATATATATATATATACATATATATATATATATACATATATACATATATATATATATATATATATATATATATATATATACATATATATATATATATACATACACACACACACACACACACACACACACACACACACACACACACACACACACACACACACACACACACACACACACATAAGAGCCTGGTGTTGGCGCAGTGGTTAGGGCAGCGGCTTGGGATCCAAGAGGTCCTGAGTTCAAGCCCCGTTGGGCCACTGAATTAATACACACCAGGGGGTTGACTCAGCCTGTCATCCTTCCGAGGTCGGCGAAATGAGTACCAGTATACTGGGCCGGTGTATACCCCGGTTAAAATAGGTGTACCATATCCCTGTGTCGTAAGAGGTGACCAGGGTTGCGTCAGGAAGGGCATCCGGCATAAAACATGTGCCAAATCACTATGCGGATCATACGGATGATCCGCTGTGGCGACCCCTAACGGGAGCAGCCGAAAGAAGAAGAAGAAGAGATTATTTGATCGCTGATTCCGAATCCAAGCCGAAGTAACCGGAAATTGCGGAACAGTTGTGAACAAGTTGTAGGTAAAGTCAGAAGCAAATGTAAGAAGAATACTACGTTCATTTCTAGAATTAATTTTTTTAGATGAGATCCTGTTCTAGGCAGTGTAGTTGTTGTTGTGAAGGTGATGTTGAGGTAATATTTATTTTTTTACATGAGATCCTTTTCTAGGCGGTGTAGTTGTCGTTGTGAAGGTAAGGCCAAAAAAAAAAATGTTGCATTGGCGTAACCCGCCCGACCCTAAAAATTCCGCCGACCCTACGTTTTTTTTTGTTTTGTTTTTTTGCTATCAAAAAATTTTGCCGACCCTATTTTATTGCTATTTTTGTTGTTTTGCTATCGTTTTCAAGTATCTTGTTGATTGCGATCGCGATCGCAAAAACCCGGAAGTGTTTCGGACAGAACCCGCCGACAAAAAGGGTGGTACTCGAGCCGGGGGAGATTTTGGGAGGGATTTATTAGGAAAAAAATAAAAATAAAAAAAAAGATCCCGACCGACCTACCCTATTTTTCAGTGACCCGTTACACCAATGCAACATTTTTTTTTTTTTGGCCTAATGTTGAGGTAATATTTATTTTTTCAGATGAGATCCTGTTCTAGGTGGTGCAGTTGTTGTTGTGAAGGTAATGTTGAGGTAATATTAATTTTTTTAGATGAGATCCTGTTCTAGGCGGTGTAGTTGTCGTTGTGAAGGTAATGTTGAGGTAATATTTATTTTTTCAGATGAGATCCTGTTCTAGGCGGTGTAGTTGTTGTTGTGAAGGTAATGTTGAGGTAATATTTATTTTTTCAGATGAGATCCTGTTCTAGGCGGTGGAGTTGTTGTTGTGAAGGTAATGTTGAGGTAATATTTATTTTTTTAGATGAGATCCTGTTCTAGGCAGTGTAGTTGTCGTTGTGAAGGCAATATTGAGGTAATATTTATTTTTTCAGATGAGATCCTGTTCTAGGCGGTGTAGTTGTTGTTGTTTTGAAGGTAATGTTGAGGTAATATTTATTTTTTCAGATGAGATCCTGTTCTAGGCGGTGGAGTTGTTGTTGTGAAGGTAATGTTGAGGTAATATTTATTTTTTTACATGAGATCCTGTTCTAGGCGGTGTAGTCATTGTGAAGGTAATGTTGAGGTAATATTTATTTTTTCAGATGAGATCCTGTTCTAGGCGGTGCAGTTGTTGTTGTGAAGGTAATGTTGAGGTAATATTTATTTTTTTAGATGAGATCCTGTTCTAGGCGGTGTAGTTGTCGTTGTGAAGGTAATGTTGAGGTAATATTTATTTTTTTAGATCAGATCCTGCTCAAGGCGGTGTAGTTGTCGTTGTGAAGGTAATGTTGAGGAAATTTTTTTTTCAGATGAGATCCTGTTCTAGGCGGTGTAGTTGTCGTTGTGAAGGTAATGTTGAGGTAATATTTATTTTTTCAGATGAGATCCTGTTCTAGGCAGTGTAGTTGTCGTTGTGAAGGTAATGTTGAGGTAATATGTATTTTTTTAGATGAGATCCTGTTCTAGGCGATGTAGTTGTCGTTGTGAAGGTCATGTTGAGGTAATATTTATTTTTTTAGATGACATCCTGTTCTCGGTGGTGTCGTCGTTGTGAAGGTAATGTTGAAGTAATATTTATTTTTTTTTAGATGAGATCCTGTTCTAGGCGGTGTAGTTGTTGTTGTGAAGGTAATGTTGAGGTAGTATTTATTTTTTTAGATGAGATCCTGTTCTCGGCGGTGTAGTCATTGTGAAGGTAATGTTGAGGTAATATTTATTTTTTTCGATGAGATCCTGTTCTAGGCGGTGTAGTTGTCGTTGTGACGGTAATGTTGAGGTAATATTTATTTTTCAGATGAGATCCTGTTCTCGGCGGTGTTGTTGTTGTTGTGAAGGTAATGTTGAGGTAATATTTATTTTTTCATAGCAAAAAGACTAATTTGATATATGTAAGAAGAATTCTACGTCTGCTTCGAGGCTTTGCCTATTCCATATTAAAGATATCTCCCGCATCATCAAAAAAGAATTTTTAATTGTGATTTACGTTATTTGATCGCTGATCCCGAGTCCAGGCCGAAGTAACCAGAAATTGCGTATGCAGTTGTCAACAAGTTATAGGTAAAGTCAGAAGCGAATGTAAGAAGAATACTACATTCGCTTCTCGGCTTTGCCTATTCCATATGAGACACTTAGATGAATACATTGGTGAAGAAATTTTTTGGTAATCAATTTTTTCACAGATGGTCAATACAATTTGCTAAAATTCCCTAACTACACCACAATAGGTGAAACTAACCGTGAAAAGACCGATCCACAAAGCAGTCCTCGGGCGCCGCCATTTTGAAAGTCTCACTGACGTAACACGCGGGATTCAACATGGCGGCGCCCGAGTCCAAATTGTCAACAAAAATCGTAGGGTCGCATATTAAAGCAATAGGTCGGTAGGAAACCGGAAACAAACTCCTTTTTAGGTCATCTCTATCATCTCAGTAGAGATGACCTAATAAAGCCAGTCTCGAAGTCTGTCCGCCCGTCCGTCCATCTGTCCACAATCAAACCGAGTGGAGACAAATAACCAATAGTGGAATGGATAGAAGTCGATGAGACATGCACAACGATATAACTTTCAAGGTCGTCCAAGGTCGAGGTCAACGTCACGAGGCTGTCAAAGTTGCGAAAATCGTCGATTTCAAATCGTATCTCCTCCCTCATTTATCAAGAGAGATCAAATGTTATTAGTGATTCAGATACTACGGACTATTATCTAGAAGAACACGAGCCATTTTTTTTGAAATTTGCTCTCGTTCCGATTTTATAGCCCTTCAAACTTCGCTCTGATTCCCCGTATGGGCCGTTCATAAAGTACATACAAAAAAAAGTATTAAATTAAGAACCGGAACTCTCCAAGACAAATATTACATTTGAAGCTTTTGTCAGATTTAACTAAAACAATGGAACACAAGTTTATATGCACACTTACTTTCATTTATGACATTATCATTGTTTTGAATGTCAATTTGTACTTTTATTTTCATAAATGACGTGCTGTGATATTAAAAGGAAAAGGTAAATTGCACCGCTAGGGACTGCATTGTCATGACTTACAAACATCGGTTCATAAGGAACTGCTGGCTTTGCAAGTGATTAGCGATGAATGAAGTGGGGGTTGAGGGGGGGTGTTCACGAGCCTGCATACAGAGTGGGTTGGGTGGTTTTGAACCCCGGAAGTAGAGCGTACGTACTTTATGAACTGGCACAGAGTTACTTTCGATCTCTGGCAGAGATGACCGGAACTCCTGCTCGGGGGTATTTTTTTTGTTTGGCTTTAGGCAGCACCAACGCTCTGCACAGAATATGGTCCCAATGGATGGATGGAACATCTCCCTGAAACATCTGTATAAATGCAGCGTCATTTTTCATTCAAGGCTATTCAAGGGGATTGGTTTGTTTGCAGTTAGTACTGTTATCAGTAATAGCACTGACTCCAACCTGCTGATTCCTGAAAAATTGCCGATTTCGATCGTGTGTGTGTCTGTGTGTTTTTATCTCATTCATAAAGCATAATATATTCTCTCTGCGAACTCCCTGTCTCTGTCTCTGTCTCTCTTTCTGTCCCATCCTTGCTCTACCAGCCTCCCAATACACTGCAGCACACTCCTCTCTCACTCTCCCCTCCACACTCTCTCTGTCTCTGTCTCTGCCTCTGGACATATACAGACGGTGGTTATGTCTGGACGATGTTTGCTCCAGACATGTCCAAATGGTAGTTTATGTCCAGATGGGAGTTTATCTCCAGATGTGTCCGTGCGGTGTTTGTCTCCGGATAGTTTGGCTCTGGTCGCATCTGGGTGGTCTTTGTCTCTGAACGTGTCTGGGCAGTATTTATGTCCGGATGGGAAGTTCGTCTCCAAACGTGTCCGGGTGGTATTTTTGTCTGGACGAGAGTTTGTCCCTGGACGTGTCCGGGCAGTATTTCTATTTTGACCGGTAGAAAATGGATTTCAGACATTATTTTGTTTCAATCTTCACTGTTCTTTGCCGAAGTATTTTAATGAGGCGGTATGAATCGTAATTAATGCTCCATCTCACGTCTGCCTTCCCTTCCTCCCACCTCTCACTGCCTTCCCTTCCCCCACACCCCTCACTTTCCTCCCTCCTTGGTCAAACACCCCTCCTTAATCCCCCACCCCTCCTTAATCCCACACCCCTCCTTAATCCCCCACCCCTCCTCTCTCCCCCTCCATCCTCTCTCCCCCTCGATCCTCTATCTTTTCTCCTCTACCTCCTCACTCTCTTCCCCCTCCCCCATCTCCCTCTCCCCCCCTCTTTTTCCCCCTCTCAGTATTCCCATCAGTGAAGCAACAGGTGGTATTTGCTGGTTGTTGAATAAATAGAAATGTTATTTTTTTTCATCATTTATCTTCCCTCATTTAATTTCTCTGTCAAGTATCGTGAGATGACAAAATCTCGAGAGATTATAAATTAAACATTGTTCCATCATTATTTACTATTAATATTGTTCTTAAACCTTAACAAACGGGAACAGGAACGTTGTTGAGAACAAGAGGAAAGGGGGAGCAGAGGTCAGAGTGTTGGGGTGGGAGGTTGAGGCTTTTGGGGGTGGGGGGGGTTGGTTGAGGATTTAGGGTTTGGGTGGTGTTGTTGACTTGGTGTTTTAAGATTGAGGACTTGCATTGGGGTGTTGAAGACTTGGAGTTGGGGAGTTGACTTGGGGTTGGGAATGGGGCATTGAGAACTTGGTGTTTGGAGGGGGCAACTTGAAGTCACATCTTGCATTACAGGGAATTTCTGCGGGTACCTGCTAGTTTCTGAACAAAAGCCAGGTTACAAAGCTGATTTTTCTTTTCCATTTTGAGTCTATGATTGAAGACATTCCTGAATATGTGAGCAGTTTAACAACACATTCAGAGAAGTGAGAAATTATTTTGCAGAAATATAGAGGCAAAATATGTTTCACCCCACTTTTCCCCAACATCCATTAATTGCTCGTGTTCTCTGTATTTTCAGGTGCAGGCTTGAAATGCTATCTTGAATCCCCAGATATTGGCAAAACGACAATGATCTGCCCACAAAATGTAACTGCTTGTATGAATTCGATAGGAGTTCACTGTAAGCATTCTTCACTTATTTACTTTTTTCCAATGTTACATGACATGTTGAAACTAAATTCTATCACATATCCGTGAGGTTTATTGAAAGATTTTATTTTTGATAATCTCCATTGATATTAAAATTGACTTTAATTACCTCCACCATCGATGGTGGACAGAGTTTATGTTTTCACACCTGTTACTCCATCTATTTGTCTTTGTCTTCTCTGTTTGTCCGACTGTAAGCATGAAATCTCAAAAGGTCAGGGATGGATTCCGATGAAACTTGGTGGACATATTGGGAATGTGACAAGGAAGAATTAATTCGGTTTTGGTGAATATCCAGATCTGGATCCTCGAATTTTAAAGTGATTCTTCACCTTTGAGAGATGGGGCCAAAAACGACTTGTGGCATGATATCTGAAAAATTGTGGATGGGTTATGACGAAACCAGGTGGATCAGTTGGTTCAGTGACAAGAACAGGCTGATTTGATTTTGGTTCAGGTCCGGATGCAGAAACTCCTATCGGTGGATACAAAACGTAAACTGTTCAACATGGTGGAAGTACGCACGTTATCGTTTATCTCCCGAATGCTGTTATAGTTTATCATACTGGAAATGAAAAGTGTGGATAGTTCATCCAGTTATATATGTTATTGTAACTGAACCGGTTTAGCTCCTTGCGATGCGAATATCCCATCCTCGCAGAACGGAGTAGAGTTAACGATCACGATTTTAACTGCTCATCCGATCAGACATTCTTTTCACTGGATCGTAGTTAAGTGGACGTTTGAAATCATTGTGATAAATGGGCCAACTTTCCCTGAGATAGTTATTTCGCCCTCTGCGACCGTGTTGCGACCCCACTCTCAAAAAGCATCACAAGCAACGGAACTTGAGACCACAAGAGAAACAAGGAAATCCAACGCAGTTGGAGGCCATTCAGCCCATCATGCCTGCCCGAACACCACACGAATCCATTCACACAACATCCAAGGAAGGAATTGCAAAAAATGTTTTTAATTAATGAAATAAACTTGTTTGTTTGTTTGTTTGTTTGCTTGCTTGTTTGGGGAGGGTGGTGGTTGTTTTGTTGTTGTTGTTGTTGTTTGTTTGTTGTTTTTTTGTAGTTTTTGTAATTTTTATATTTTTCTTCTCCTCCGCTCAGGAGCGGGGCTTGGTTAAAACACACACATCAACCACACAACCCCCCTTGACAAGAACCCCACCAACTGCACTCCGTACACAATAATCACCCATCAATACTCAAACTACCTAAAAATCGTATCAACATCCCCATACCCCTCTATCTCCATAACTTCCAGGTACCTATTGAATTCCAATTTTAACTTATCTACTTTTTCTGCTACCACTACCTTTCCAGGGAGACCATTCCATACATTACTCTCTGAGTGAAAGTCCCCTACCTTACCACCGTCTTAACTTTCCCCTTCTTTACTCTCAAGCTATGGCCCCTGGTTCTATCACTGTCTGCTCTGTTGAATAATTCATCTTCACTTATTATATCTCCACCTTTCATTATCTTAAACATCTCCATAATATCTGCTCATAACTGCCTCCTCTCTAGTAAATAAAGCTCTGTCTCCTTCAGCCCTCCACGTAGCTGAGTCTAGCGAGGAACGGAATTAATCTATAACCCTGTGTTTGGATAGGGACACCCAGCAGGATTAAAACAAAACCTGTCAAAGGGCGGAGGAGCTCCTTGTGAGCCAACGGCCATCCATATCTAGTGCCCAACTGTGTCTGCGGACGTCCTCCTGCAGTTGGGTTACTTTTTATTAGGAGGTTGGTGGCAGGATTTGCACTCCGGCCACCGTAAAACGCTTCATTCCGCAAAACGCAAAAACGCAAAAAAATCTGCAAACCCACTCCATCGGAGTACCTCCTGTTCAGCTTCCCTTCGCAGGGCAGCTCACCGGATGAGGGGATTGGGGAAAAGCCTTCGGGACCCCCAATCTTTGATGAGAGGAGAAAAACCACGGGGTAACATCCCTGGGTCAGATTGCGGGAGAGTGTGTCGGAGTGGTGCTGAGGTGTCGTCCACCAGACGGCGGTCTCCTTGGGTTAACCTGAGGCAGTCCCTCCGGATGGGTGCCTGGAATGTCCTATCCCTAAGAGAGGATGATAACCTGTCTCTGTTATCATCTGAGCTAAAGTGTTTGGACATTGGTATTGCAGCACTCTCTGAGGTTCAGAGACCGGATTGCGGTGAGATAATGGTGGGTGGTTACACCTACTATTGGTCTGGTCACTCTGATGGTTACCATACCCAAGGAGTTGCTGAAGCTGTGTCCAATAAGCTGACCCCAATGATAATTGAGGTAACACCGGTCAACGGGCGTATTATGAGACTAAGGATTCGTCACTCCCTAGGTGTCATTTCCCTGGTCTGTCTATGCTCCAACTGAGGCGAGTAATCTCACTGTGAAGGACACATTCTACGCCACGCTCGAGTCTGTGGTTGCACTAAGGGTGGACAAGGAGGCCTATGTGCGTGGAATCTGTGAGGGGGTAGAGCATCACCTGTGGACAGGTGATTCTCGTCCCGCTTACAGGGGAATTTGCACATTGCGTTGATCCAAGCCCAGCCCTCGGAGCACTGCAGTTAGAGCAGAGGGTAGCAGGCTCTTGACAGAGGAGTCTGAAGTGAAGGCCCGCTGGGCCGGTTACTTTGAGCGGTTGTACCAGGCTGATCTGCCAGCTGTCGAGTTGGACGTCAAGGGTGTTACAATCCCTGTTGCTGACCCTCCAATCAACTGTGGTCCACCTTTGCTTGTGGAAACATGGGCTGCGGTGAACCGGTTGAAACGGAGTAAGGCTCCAGGGATCTGTGGCATCCATGCTGAACTTCTCAAGGCTGGTTGAAATGCTGCACTCATGTCGTTGCATGCAGTTTTGTGCTCTGCCTGGAACACAGGCATCATCCCAACTGACTGGAAGAGGGGCCTTGTTATCCCTCTCTGGAAAGGGAAGGGTGATCGCCAAGACTGCAACAACTACCGAGCGGTGACGCTGCTCTCAGTGCCGGGCAAGGTCTTTGCTCGGATAATTCTTGATAGGGTTCGCCACCATCTGCTTGGGCACCAGCGTCCAGAGCAGTCAGGCTTTACACGAAAGAGGTCAACGATTGACCGTATCCATGCTCTTCGTGTCCTCACCGAACGCAGACATAAGCTTGCAGCTTATGTTGATCTCTGTAAAGTGTTCGATTCAGTGAATCGGGATGTCCTCTGGAGGATTCTTGGTCTTCGTGGGGTGCCACCAAAACTGATCGATCTGATGTCTGAACTTTACTCTGGTACTGAGAGTGCTGTGAAATGTGGTGGTTCCAACTCTGACTTATTTCCAGTTGTTACTGGAGTTCGTCAGGGGTGTGTACTGCCCCGCCCCCACACTTTTCAGCACTTGTATTGACTGGATTTTAGGGAGGATTTCGGAAAGATCAAGCTGCATTGCATTGTTTGGGAATGTCAAGATCACGAACCTTGATTTCGCAGATGATGCAGTCATCTTTGCAGAGACTCAGGGTATCTTTTTGCGGGCCTTTGGGGTGCTGAATATGGAGTCACAGCCACTTGGATTACAGGTTTCCTGGGTCAAAACTCAGATCCAGGCTTTCAATGACATGTTGGATGCTGCTGTCCTGTTTGTGGTGAGGATGTTGAGGTCGTGGAGAGATTCAGTTACCTTGGCAGTGATATTCATGTCTCTGCTGGCTGTGAGTCAGAAGTCAATAGACGTCTGGGTCGGGCCTGGGGAGTCATGGATTCACTGGATCATGGGGTGTGGTGCTTCCAGTACCTGTGCGGGAGGACGAAAGTCCGAGTCTTTAGGTCCTTGGTACTTCCAGTCTTCCTCTATTGATGTGAGACTCGGACTCTGACCAAGGATCTGAGATGGAGACTTAATTCCTTTGGTACCAGGTCTCTTCGGAGAATCCTTGGCTATTGCTGGTCAGATTTTGTGTCCAACGAGTGGTTGCTGAGAGAGACTCTGATGAGATTTGTTACCTGCATAGTCCGTGAGTGTCAGTTGTGGCTGTATGGACATGTGGCTCGTTTTCCTGATGCTGATCCTGCTCACCAGATTCTCTCAGCGAGGGAGTCTCGTGATTGGAGCAGGCCAATGGGCCCACCACATGCCTCGTGGTTGCAGCAGGTTGACCAGCATCTCAAGGAAATGGGGATGGGCCTGGCATCTGCCTGGGGGATGGCCAGACGGAGGCCCCTGGCGTACCGGCAGAAAGTGGATGCAGTGACGCGCTGGTCTGGCACATGCTCCCATACCTGACGACTCTCCCGGTGCTATTCCTCAATGGGCCAACACTGGTCCTAACCTGCTCTTTTCCCCTGATGTGTTTAAAGAAAGCCTTACTATTGTGTTTAATACTCTTAGCCATGTCCATCTCGTACTCTCTTTTGGCTTGTCGAGTTATTTTATTAACTTGTCCCTGTTTACTCCGATAGTGAATCTAACTCCAGTCCTGATATTGTAAACCAAATATATACCTTCTATTTCTCCTTAATAGCGTTCCTTGTCTCACTACTCAACCACCCTGACCTCTTTCTGTTTCTAGTTTTACACCTCATTGGAATGTACTTACTCTGCACTCTACACATTTGGTCCTTGAAGGTTTCCCATTTCTCTGATGCTGATTGTCCTGGTGTTGGAGTCTCCCAATCTACATCACCCAATTCTCTCCTCATACCCTCAAAGTTTGTCTTCCTGAGATATAATAGCCTTATCCAACTCTCCTGAACTCTAACCTTTAACAGAATCTTTGCACACACAATGTTATGGTCACTTGTTCCTCAATGCTTCCCAACCTCCACCTCCTCCACCATATTGGGATTGTAACTTAAAAGGAGCTCGAACACTGCACTCCCCCTAGTGGGGTTATCGACAAACTGGGTTAAAAATACAATCCTGGACAAAAACGAGGAAATCCTCATCCGCTCTGTCCTTTCCCTGTTCCTCCACCCAATCTATCCCTGGCAAGTTAAAATTCCCCATAATCAATGCTCTTCTCTTCCCACATTCCCGTTTGAATTCTCAATCAACTTCTTCAGGGGATAGTTATGGAAGTATGTAAGACGTGCACATTCATACTGTTTGTACAACTGTTGCAATTAATTTACTTGACCCTCTGTGGGAGAATTTGTTTGATTTGTCTGTAATTGTTTTGATCTTTGGCAATGTGTTGTTCATGAAATGTTTGTCTATGATTGATTGGGGGATTGTCACAAAATAAATGAGCAGGTAATTAATTTTAAGGCTGAATTTCCAATATTTTTAGATCCTCGTGGAGGATCTCCAAGTCTTACTCACGTTGTTGTTCTTGTGGACTTTTTTCTTTCACAACCTACAGTTTTCATTGAAACTTCCTGAAACTTGGCGTATATATGTAAAAAATACTCTGCGCAGACAGTAACCATCTCCGATTTTGAAAATTCCTCCGAGAAAAAAAGTTATGACGTCAAAATATCTCCGCTCATGGAAATCGCCTGAAAAATTATCTCCGAAACTGGGCAAGCTTTTTGAATTCTGTTTGCGGGAATCGAACAGGGCATTAGCAGCGATGAATTACCGCACATATGATGCATCACTATGATGTCATATCAATTTTTATCACATCATTCCTATTTTTTGACATTTTTTTTGTGTCACAACCCAGAGTTTTCATCGGATATTCGTGAAACTTGCCATGTATGTGCAGAAAGCCCACGCGCAGGCAGTAACCATCTCCGATTTTGGAAATTCTTCCTAGAAAAAAAGTTGACGTCATAATATTGCCGCTAATGGAAATCACCTATATCATTATCTCCGAAACGAGGCAAGCTGATTGAATTTTGTTTGCGGGAATCAAGCCGGGCATTAGCACAGATAATTTCGCGCAAACCTGATCTATCACAATGACATCGTATTCGTTTTTTATGACGTCATCATTAAGAGGATGAGGCTCTTTGCTCATTTGAGCTTGTTGGGATAATTTCGATTTGTTTTTTAGATTCCCCATGTCATAACGTTTTCGAAAATGGAGAGGTTTGCTAATCTACCAAGATTTTGAACGAAAATTAATTTACTGACACAGTGAACATGACTATCACCTGCAGTTATCTATACTGTTGCGGGCCGGAGGATCCGGCGGAGAACGACCACCAGGTAGGGGAAGCCACGTCGACCTCCACCAGACTCCCCGGAATTGTCGGCCGTCGCTCACGGATAATTCTGTGACTCAGCGGGTTGCTTAACCGATCATGGATGCCAATAACTCAACCACGTGGCATAGGGTCGTCCTGTCTGGAATCAAGTTACCTAATTAACCACGCGGTTTTGACTACCGGGGAACCACACCCTCAAATCGCCTTGCCCGAACCGGATCACTCAGCCAACCACCAACTACCTTTCCGGATCGGATGCAGTCGAGTGGCACTGCCAAGGACGTACCGGGTAGAAGGAATGGATTATCGGGAATAAATACCCGGCTAAACTCAGTTTCGAACCATGCTGGACCAATGGAGGAAAAGACAAAGACGAGCTGGGAACATTTCTACAATCATTTATTTACAATAAAGTGGGGAAAAGCATGTGGCACAACAGAAAGGTTTATTCGGTATTTAATGCAGGGGAAAGATGAGAGAGGTGTGGTGCGGCAATTTTATAAGCAACTTACAAAAACGGACACAGTGCGGACTTGACGCGAGATTAATAAAGGCAACAATTACAACAATGAAGATCTTACACAGGCTTATCTAACAGACAGGTGCCAACACACTCAGACAAAATAAACCCAATGAAAGGCAAAGGGACTTTTCCAGCCAGGGAGGGAGTTGAGGTCACAGTTCTTGGTACCTGAGCGTTTCGGGGTAAGGGATGCTCTGTGGTGCGGCTCCCGACAAAAGCTGTGCAGTTCGGTCCACGGCCGCACGTGTGGTAATCATGTCTGGTGGAATCCAAAGAGGCGAGAGATAAGTAGTAGGCAGGACCAGATTAGAGGCTTGGTCGAGGTCATGTGAGCGAGGACCAGTACAGTAGGTGGGCCGTCAAGGTGAGACGGAGACAGAGCCAGGCAGCAGGAACACTGTCACAACAATTCTCTTCTACTTCTCCAACTTGCAATTCCAAACAACTCGCAATTTTCTTCAACCTCTCCAACGACTCGCAAAACTAACTCGACACAACTCAGAGGATTGCTCCGTACTTTATAGATCACGAAGCTCGGAAGGAGCCATGGCGAAACCGGCGTGATCATCCGATCCGAGCATCCTGATTGGACCGGGCCTTCATCTGGTCCTCCTTTCTGGGCGGGGTTTCGACCAGACGCTAGTCTGGGTTTGGGAAGGTGGAAACCGATGCGGCGTTCATAGCAAACTTCGGGATTCTACCTCAGAAAACGAGACTCCGGATACAGTGGGTAGTCGGTGGTACGTTATGGTAAGCGAGAGGAAGGCACCGTGGTTCAAATAAAAGGGGAGAAAATGATTTATTCACCAAACAAAAAGCCATCGCAATGCACCCCTTTGCTTTCCCACCAAACAAAAGGAAGGGATCTATCTGCATGTATACTAATGGCATCACTAACTCGGGACAAATCTCTGTTGTATGTATACGGTTCCTAGAACCGTAACAATACTAATAAATGTGTGTGTGTGTGTGTGTGTGTGTGTGTGTGTGTGTGTGTGTGTGTGTGTGTGTGTGTGTGTGTGTGTGTGTGTGTGTGTGTGTGTGTGTGGGCGCACGCACGCGTGTGTGACACACACACACACACACACACACACACACACACACACATACACTTCTTCCTCCGCAGTGAATAGCAATGTTTGGTGAGGTGTGTCCTCTCTCTCTCTCTCTCTCTCTCTCTCTCTCTCTCTCTCTCTCTCTCTCTCTCTCTCTCTCTCTCTCTCTCTCTCTCTCTCTCTCTCTCTCTCTCTCTCTCTCTCTCTCTCTCTCTCTCTCTCTCTCTCTCTCTCTCTCTCTCTCTCTCTCTCTCTCTCTCTCTCTCTCTCTCTCTCTCCCTCTCTCCCTCTCTCCCTCTCTCCCTCTCTCTCTCTCTCTCTCCCTCTCTCCCCTCTCTCTCTCTCTCTCTCCCCTCTCTCCCTCTCTCTCTCTCCCTCTCTCCCCTCTCTCCCTCTCTCTCTCTCCTCTCTCCCCTCTCTCCCTCTCTCCCCTCTCTCCCTCTCTCCTCTCTCCCCTCTCTCCCTCTCTCCCTCTCTCCTCTCTCCCTCTCTCCCTCTCTCCCCTCTCTCCCTCTCTCCCCTCTCTCCCTCTCTCCCCTCTCTCCCCTCTCTCCCTCTCTCCCCTCTCTCCCTCTCCCCCCTCTCCCTCTCTCCCCCCTCTCCCCTCTCTCCCCTCTCTCCCCTCTCTCCCTCTCTCCCCTCTCTCCCCTCTCTCCCCTCTCTCCCCTCTCTCCCTCTCTCCCTCTCTCCCCTCTCTCCTCTCTCCCCTCTCTCCCCTCTCTCCCTCTCTCCCCTCTCTCCCCTCTCTCCCCTCTCTCCCCTCTCTCCCTCTCTCCCCTCTCTCCCTCTCTCCCTCTCTCCCCTCTCTCCCCTCTCTCCTCTCTCCCTCTCTCCCCTCTCTCCCTCTCTCCCCTCTCTCCCTCTCTCTCCCTCTCTCCCCTCTCTCCCTCTCTCCCCTCTCTCCCCTCTCTCTCCCTCTCTCCCCTCTCTCCCCTCTCTCCCTCTCTCCCCTCTCTCCCCTCTCTCCCCTCTCTCCCTCTCTCCCCTCTCTCCCCTCTCTCCCCTCTCTCCCCTCTCTCCCCTCTCTCCCCTCTCTCCCCTCTCTCCCTCTCTCCCCTCTCTCCCCTCTCTCCCCTCTCTCCCTCTCTCCCCTCTCTCCCCTCTCTCCCCTCTCTCCCTCTCTCCCCTCTCTCCCTCTCTCCCTCTCTCCCCTCTCTCCCCTCTCTCCCCTCTCTCCCTCTCTCCCTCTCTCCCCTCTCTCCCCTCTCTCCCCTCTCTCCCCTCTCTCCCTCTCTCCCTCTCTCCCTCTCTCCCCTCTCTCCCCTCTCTCCCCTCTCTCCCCTCTCTCCCCTCTCTCCCCTCTCTCCCCTCTCTCCCCTCTCTCTCCTCTCTCTCTCTCTCAATAAAGGATTGTTTCAATAAACTGTACAATCGTCTGTGCTTGTGGTGATAAAAAACGGACAGCAGATTTACAAACTACCTAAAGCTATGGGGGTGGATAGAGGTACACAATGAGGAAAGGAGGTATAAACACACAAATGAGTTACAATGGTCCAGAAAGTAACAGAATGGGAATGAATTGGTGTGTGTAGAAAAGATTGTAGATGTACATGGTGAGGGTGTGAGGAAGTGATCTGCAGGGAAAATGAAAGACTAATGTGAGGGGGACGAGACAACACCTGTCAGGTAATACCAGCTGTTAGGGACGGACCACACATGTGGCACAAGATCCCTGATTGACCTGTTTCAACCCACCATGAAGATGAACCAGAGTTGGTGTCAATGACACCCAATGCTCGCCTGTTTATACATTTATCGTTTTTAAAAGACTCGTCTAATAATTAATATTTTTTTATAAAGCATTGCAGTGAAGTCTGATCCAAATAATTTTAAAGCAATATATGTATTTGTATGTTGTAATCGGTAACAAGAGCGCAAGTGAGCACAATATATACCCGAACAAGAAGGTAGATACAGAATTGTGCTACTACATGGAAAACAGCATCCTGGTTGCCATGGTAACCACTTTAGAAGACTAACGTATGTCACGACACACTGTCTCCACAGTCTGTACCTATGTAACAAATATGAAACGTGAAAGTTTTAAACTTTGGGAGTTAGAGTGCGGACAGGAACGGACGGACGGACGGACAGACAGACGGATAGACGGACGACACATAATACGCCCCAATATATATATATATATATATATATATATATATATATATATATATATATATATATATATATATATATATATATATATATATATATATATATATATATATATATATATATATATATATATCGGGCGTATAAAAAATAGTGTGGTAGATAAAAACATTAGAAAGGAAAAAATAACTTGCATCAAAAATTTTAACATTTTCAGGCTCACGCCGGGGTTATCGCTAAAGCTCTCTGTTTTTCGAAGAGGCAAGCTAAAAACTCTAATTTCCAAAATATTGACTGCTTTGATGGGTTTATGATCGGAGTTTTCACTTTCCATGTTTGCAGGATTAAAATTCACCATAAAACGGTATGTGTAATTCAGTGAATATCTCATGAATCAATCTGTGAACTCTGAGTCATCCAGAGCTGCTGTTCTAACCTGGGAGGTTGGTGTTTGTGAGTTTATTTAACCAGAGATTCTTCAGGAAATACCTTGTATTTCTCCTCTGTTCCAACAGTGGGGAAAATGTTGACAGTAAGATCATGCATGACAAGAATTGGCTGTTTGAGGGAAGCCCCCAATGTGGCCAAGTTATGCTGTTACACTGATCTCTGCAACAGCGCTGGGAACCTTCCTTCCTCCACCATCCTCATGATCCTCACAGTGTCCTTCTCGTTGATGCTCACTTACATCATGTAGAGACCTCGTGGCGACATGTTATTTTACTTTAAAATTAGATGCCATCATGCTTTTCATATTTTGTAGGTGTTTAAGCTTGCATTATAATCCAATTGCTTGTTAGGAGAAATGTTACACCTATGACTTTGGGCTTAATCTGCAATGGTTTATCCAAGTTATTTCATTAGTTAATGTTCAGCATAAACTTGCGTAATAAATGCATGACAAAGCAGGCTCAAGCTTCTATTTGGGAACTCCCTCGTCTCCCCTCCCAAAAGGGTTGTATCGAAGCTGCCCATTCTCCCCACATTTGTGTTTAACGTGGTTTTCCCCATTGTGATCTGTCATTAAGCGTTTCCCTTTTCCATAGACGCAGTTTCACTTGTCTATTTGGAGGTGCAGTGAGATTAATATTGTTGTGGGCCGTGGATCGGTGGCGAGAACGACCACCAGATGGGGGGAGCTTGCGTCATCTCCCACAAAACTCCCCGGAATTGGAGGCCGTCGCTCGGATAACTCCGCGAGCCGATGGTTCGTTTAACCGAGCATGGTCGCCAATATCTTAACCGCATTAGCGTAGGGTCTATTTGTCTAAAACTAATTTACCTAATTAACCGCGATTTCGACTACCAGGTAAACCACGCCCTCGGCACGTCTTGCTCGAACCGGGTCACTCTGCTGACTGCGGTAGAGTTCCAACTACCGACTACCAACTCCAGTTCGGGTGCAGCTGAGCGGAAACTGCCAAAGCCGTGCCGGCTGGAATGAACAGATTATCGGGGATAAAACCCTGCCTAAACTCAGATCCGAACCATGCTAGACCAATTCAAGAAGGGACAGCAACGGACTGGGAATATTTCTGCAAATGTTTATTTACAATAAAAAGACAAAGGCAAGAATTAACGCGAATATGCAAGAAGGAATATTTAAAATGAGCAAACACTTATTCAGATTTACTTACAAGACGGGCCCACACTCAGATACACAAAATGAAAAGAAACCCAGAGTCTTTATTGGACCCTCGCAGCCGTGGAGAGAGACAAGCTGGGGGTCAGAGTTCGGTGGTGTACCTGACCGTCGGAGGAAGGGTGTGCTCCATGATGCGGCACCTGACAAAGGTCGTTGATCCGGTCCCCAGTTGCACGTAGAGACTCGTGGTTCGTGGCGGAGCTCGGGTGGTGAACAATCGGGGTCCAGGGAGGGAGGTCAGGGTCGCTCTGTCCTTCCTTAGAACTCCTCATCGCAGCCACCGTGAAACTCCAGAACCCCGTACAGCCACCGTGAAACAAAACTGACTGCTTACAGCCACCGTGAAAGCAAACTCGACCCGTTACAGCCACCATGAAAGCAAACTCGACCGGACTCTTCTTTTACAGAGAGTCTCGGAGATTTTAATTGGACTCTCCACTGGGAGGGGCCCTTGGCGAAAACGCACCTCGCTGTCTGCCTCTGATTGGACAGCGTCCTCCGGCCCATCTTTCCAGGGCGGGGCCTCGGCCCCTGCCAGGAGAACCCAGTTGCTCCTCCATGTGGCTTCGCTCTTGACGAGTAACAGTGTCAGCACCGCGAAGGTCATCGTACAAGAGTTACAACATTCGTGGGATCCGAGAACTGGAACTGCGAGACCCCCTCTCGGCAAGTCAAGGTATGAGCAGCCAGCGGGCGGTGATGGAGCATGATGGGCCGAAGGGGTCATGCAGATGGGATGGTTTATTACATGTAATAACCTAACTAAAACAAATCGCAGCACGCCATTGATTCTCCCACTAGACAAAAGGAAGGGGATCTGACTACACACATACTTAACGACATAACAGACTTTTGGGACATCTGTATGTTGAATGCAAATGTTTTCCAGATCCGTAACAATATTAATAATGGATAGCTTGGTTTGACTTCCAAAATTACTGTTTGTTCTTGAAGTTCCAGTGGATGTGAAATCGCAAATACAGTTCATATTCATTGTTTAATCACTGGTGTTTTTTGTTTTAGCCTATTTACTTGACATTTTTCGCAGCTCCCACCAATACTGCATTGGCATAACAACCAATTATTGAATAAATTTTTTTAATAACAAGCACTTTATGAATCATGTCTCCCATACGTAAACATGGCTTAATATCAATGCTGTTCTTACCTTAATGATGAATGTAGGTGCAATCATCTTTCCCTTCAGTTCGCATAAACGTCCACAATGTCCTCTGGAATCAGCTTCACAGTTAAATGGCCTTCTTCATGAAGAAGAGCCAGTGAAGAAAATCTTTTCTCGCCCATGATTGAACGCAACCACTTTCCATTCCGTCTCATTGAAGAAAAGCTTCATTCCAAAGTGGCCTTCCCAACTGGCAATGTGAGAGCAAACTGAATGAGTTTGTAATAGTTTGGGTACATTCTCTGAGACAATTCTTTTTGAAGTCTCGAAAGGGTAACAGATTCTGTCCTGGTAAAAGATCCATTTCTGCAACTGCAGGCTGAGGATATATTTTGAGTGGAGCTGCATATTTCTGTAAGAGTCAGGTCAGGTATGGGAGCATGTGCCAGAACAGTGCGTCGCTGCGTCCACTTTCCGCCGGTTCTCCAGGGGCCTCCGTCTGGCCTTCCCCTAGGCAGATGTCAGGCCCATCCCCATCTCCTTGAGATGCTGGTCAACCTGCTGCAACCACGAGACACGTGGTCGGCCCATCGGTCTCCTCCACTCACGAGACTCCCTCGCTGAGAGAATCTGGTGAGCGGAATCAGCATCAGGAAAACGAGACACATGTTCATACAGCCGCAACTGACGCTCACGGAGCATCCAGGTAACAAATCTCATCCGAGTCTCTCAGTAACCGCTCGTTGGACACAAAATCTGACCAGCGATAGCCAAGGATTCTCCGAAGAGACCTGGTACCAAAGGAATTAAGTCTCCGTCTCAGATCCATGGTCAGAGTCCAAGTCTCGCATCCATAGAGCAAGACTGGAAGCACCAAGGACCTGAAGACTCGGACTTTCTTCCTCCCGCACAGGTACCGGCAGCGCCACACCCCATGATCCAGTGAATCCATGACTCCCCAGGCCCGACCCAGGCGTCTATTGACCTCTGACTCACAGCCAGCAGAGACATGAATATCACTGCCAAGGTAAGTGAATCTCTCCACGACCTCAACATCCGCACCACACACAGACACAGACAGGACAGCAGTATCCAAGATGTCATTGAAAGCCTGGATCTTAGTTTTGACCCAAGAAACCCGTAATCCCAGCGGCTCCGACTCCTCATTCAGCACCTCGAGGGCCCCAAAAGGACATCTAAAGTCTCCGCAAAGATGACTGCATCATCTGCGAAATCAAGGTCCGAGATCTTGACATTCCCAAACGATGCACCGTAGCTTGATCTTTCCGACATCCTCCCTAAAATCCAGTCAATGCAAGTGCTGAAAAGTGTGGGGGCCAGTACACACTCCTGACCAACTCCAGTAACAACTGGAAATAAGTCAGAGATGGTACCACCACACTTCACAGCACTCTCAGTACTAGAGTAGAGTTCAGACATCAGATTGATCAATTTTGGTGGCACCCCACGAAGACCAAAAATCCTCCAGAGGGCATCCCGATTCACTGAATCGAACGCTTTACAGAAATCAACATAGGCTGCAAGCAGCCCCTGCCGAAACTCTCGCCTGCGTTCGGTGAGGACACGAAGAGCAAGGATACGGTGAATCGTTGACCTCTTTGGTGTAAAGCCTGACTGCTCTGGACACTGGTGCTCAAGCAGATGGTGGCCAACCCTATCAAGAATTATCCGAGCAAAGACCTTTCCCAGCACCGAGAGCAGCGTCATCCCTCGGTAGTTGTTGCAGTCTTCGCGATCGCCATTCCCTTTCCAGAGAGGGACAACAAGGCCCCTCTTCCAATCAGTTGGGATCATGCCTGTGTTCCAGGCAGAGCACAAAACTGCATACAACGACACGAGTGCACCATTTCCACCAGCCTTGAGAAGTTCAGCATGGATGCCACAGATCCCTGGAGCTTTACACTGTTTCAACCGGTTCACCACAGCCCGTGTTTCCACAAGCGAAGGTGGACCACAATTGATTGGAGGGTCAGCAACAGGGATTGTAACACCATTGACGTCCAACGCGACAGCTGGGGGATCAGCCTGGTACAACTGCTCAAAGTAACCGGCCCAGCGGGCCTTCACGTCAGACTTCTCTGTTAAGAGCCAACCACTCTCTGCTCTAACTGCAGTGCTCCGAGGAATAGGCTTGGATGAACACAATGCGCGAATTCCTCTGTAAGTGGGACGAGAATCACCTGTCCACAGGTGATGCTCTACCCCCTCACAGATTCCTCGCACATAGGCTTCCTTGTCCACCCTTATTGCACGTACAGTTTTATGCCTCAGCTCCCTGAACAGCTCAGCTCTGCCATTCAGCCTGGAACTGCGACTCTGGTCAATGGTATCCATTGTCCCTTGAGAGACAAAATTCTTCTTTGCCCTGCGGTGAGTTCCAAGACATCCACCGGCAACATCAAGAACGGTGGTCTTAAAGGTAATCCATAACTCTTCAGGACCCCCCAAAGCACCCAGACACCCCAAATGTCCACTCAGCCTGTTCACAAACTCCTCAGCTTCCCTCTCATCCTTGAGCTTGCCAACATCCAGCCTCGGCTGGGATGGTACCATTCTCCCGAATTTAAGGTGCAGCTTTAGAGTTGCCACAACAAGCCGGTGGTCAGTATTGAGAAACTGAGCACTCCGGTAGACCCTGCAGTTCTGGATCATCCTACAGCGACCGTCAACGAAGACATGGTCAATCTCCTTTGCCACACCACCAGCATTGGAATACCAAGGCCAGCGATGAGCCGCTGAAACCATGAACCGGCCACCCTAAGTCCATGACTTCTTGCAAAGTCAAGGAACTTAGTGCTATTCTGATTCATAGTTCCTGGCCCATGGGCATCAACACATGTCTCTTAACCATCCCTATCAGTTCCAGTCGATGCATTGAAATCCCCCAAGACTAGAAGTGTAGCTCGTCTGGGGCACTGATCAACCACAGACTCGAGCGTGGTGTAGAATGTGAGGTCACTCGCCTCAGTCGGAGCATAGACAGAGACCAAGGAAATGACACCTAAGGAGTGACGAATCCTTAGTCTCATAATACGCTCGTTGACCGGTGTTCCCTCAATTATCATTGGAGTCAGCTTATTGGACACAGCTACAGCAACTCCATGAGTATGGTAACCATCAGAGCGACCAGACCAATAGTAGGTGTAACCACCCACCATTATCTCACCGCAATCCGGTCTCCGAACCTCAGAGAGAGCTGCAATCCCGATGTCCAAACACTTGAGCTCAGATGATAACAGAGACAGGTGATCATCCTCTCTTAGGGATAGGACATTCCAGGCACCCACCCGAAGGGACCGCCTCAGGTTAACCCAAGGGGACTGCCGTCTGGTGGACGATACCTCAGCACCACTCCGACACTCTCCCGCAATCTGACCCAGGGATGTTACCCCGTGGTTTCCCTCCTATCATCAAAGATTGGGGGTCCCGAAGGCTTTGCCCAATCCCATCATACGGAAGCTGCCTTGCGAAGGGAAGCTGCACAGGAGGTACTCCCACGGAGTGGGTTTTCATATTTTTTGCGGAATGAAGGGTTTTATGGTGGCCGGAGTGCAAATCCTGCCACCAACCTCCTAATAAAAAAGTAACCCAACTGCAGGAGGACGTCCGCAGACAGTTTGGCACTAGATATGGATGGCCGTTGGCTCACAAGGAGCTCCTCCACCCTTTGATAGGTTTTGTTTTGAATCTTGCTGGGTGTCCATATCCAAACACCCTCCTCACCAGAAAACCTGGTGGGGGAGACGGTTTAGTCGCCGACAACCTGACCATGGAACAGGTTAGTACAGGTTTACATGGTACCTGGAGCAGGTCACAGATCTGACCTGACCTGACAGACCTGCAAGAGTGGATGTAGACGAATGCCATTTTGTGACATCTGAACAATGAGTCACATGCTTCAGCAATTTCCATTTATTCTTTTGAGAATCGTCTCTGTAATTCTGCACTTACAGCATCCAAAACAGGAATGTACAACTGCTATTGCAACATTTCTTTTTGAGGTTGGGTTGGTTGTGGGTGTTTCATGTTGTCGTGGCAGTTTTGGCCACCTTAAGACGGAAAGAACCTTTAGTTCAGTTTAAGCTGTTTATTCAGTACCAAATATCAGACACACACTTGTGCACAAGAGGAAGCTTTTTGCCTGGAGCAATATCACAAGCACAAAAACTTAAACATACATAGAGTATAACGAGTATACATATGATCCCTCCAGGGCATGGTTAGTACATCAAAGGAAATTAACTGAACAAAGAGAGGCCTCTTGGAGAAACAACAGATGGAACTTTGTGAGGTTAAAATCACAAACACAGGATGAAAACGGTCTGTTCTCAGAGCTTGGCCCGGTGAGGGGAGGAAATAAAAAGAGGATGTGATTTTTCTTGCTCCAGACCAACCGGCAAGAGATAAGACTTTACAAGGTCTTTTACTAACACTAAGGGATGTGCTGTGCCTCCCTACAAGCTTTCCCAGCATATATTGATTAAATTATTTCTCGAAGCACTAACGAAAGCTAATTGGCATTTTACCTCATTATAAATTCAATGAACAATTCAGTTTCCCACAGCGTGCATGTTTTGCCTCTTCTACATGCTCTCTTTGACCCAAAGTTGTTGGGATAAAGAAGTCTGTAAGAGCTTCCGAGGGTTTCACTGCTCTTTTTATTTTTGGCAAGTGCTGTGTGTCTGTCTGGCACTGCAATGTCATGGTGTTTACAGAATCCTGTAATTTCTTTCCACGTATCATTCCAGCTTTCTTCACTTCTGAGTTTTTCAAAGTACACTTTCAGGTTGCAACTTTGGTGTCGATGCTTTGAAGTCCTTTGTGAGCAACATTCATAACTTTCAAAATGTTGTGAAAGATCATCAAGGAGGCATTGAATAAGATGAAAAAGGCCGTTTGCTTCCACTGACCGCTTTTCGCGTTGCTCATTTCGATCTCTGAAACACCATATGATGGCAGTGTAATGTGTTTTTATTACAAACACACTTCGCCACATACATGGCCAACGTGTGTCACTGGGCTGCACAATCTCTTTTTGCTTTAGACCAAAAGCTGTCTGCATGTCGATAAACATCTGATGATTCGTTGGCTCTGCAAACACTGAATACAATTTCTGAACTACATTTAGGAAGCCCATAGCACCACTATGACTCAATTTACAGCACTCCATAAGGACAAGGTTGAGTTTGTGTGCCATGCAATGTACATACATTACAAACGGATGGTCATCTTTCATTCGCTGCTGAACCCCAGTTACATGTCCTGACATAATCACAGCACCATCATAAGATTGGGCAACTATCAGCACATTCTGCAATCCATTTGTCTTCAAAGCTTTCTTTATGGCAGTGTTAATGCCTTCTGCATTTCGGGAAGATGAGCAATTGACAGAGCACAGGAACATTTATCTAATACAAACTGAAAGCTGCTCTGTCTTAAAAGATCTAGCCTCATCTGCTATTATAGCAAAAACCGGGTGTTATTCACTGCCTGTACAATTTATTTGAGAACCAAATCTGCACATATCTGTAGCAAGCACTTCATTTTGAAATTCAGGATTTGTGAAATTAAAATAACTAGCCTACATTTTATTAAAGGTTTTGTCATACTTTGAAAATATATCACAAAATTCAAAGAAATTCCCTTTCAATTCAGATTCCTTTCCCTCATTGTGAGTAGTGTCAAAAGGGAGGCTTTGCCGCAGTAATGCCTACCATTTCTCAATGTCGTAATATTCGCTTGCTTACGCTCACTCATATTTCTCCTTTTCAAACTGGAACTCATTACTTGGTCATCGCGCTCCCCTTTGATACTGCTCCCCGCTGCCGGGGGCTGGGCTTCGCCCGCTTTTATATGATGCTTTCCTTAATCAAATTAAGTAGTCATAAAAGAGTATATTTTATTTTCAGGAATAACTTAATTTATTCATCAATTAAAACTAATGCAGTGGGAGCCAGTTAACCCCCCTCCCCCCATTGCTTTCTTATTTACCCCCCTCTGTATCTAATTATATAACCTCCATCCATCCATTGGGACCATACTCTGTGCAGAGTGTTGGTGCTGCTTAAGCAGTCTCCTTTGCTATTGGGTACAATCCTGGATGGGTCACCACTGCAACAAAGGATACCAGCAAGCTGGCACTCATTTTTCCGACCTTACAAGGATGACAGGCAGAGCTATCCCCACCTAATATTAATTCAACAGCCGAGTGGGATTTGAACTCAGGATTCTTGGATACCAAGCCCACCACCCTAACCATTAAGCCAACACCAGGCATGTATAATCTCTCCGGTTTATTAATTTATTTGGATGCTTGTTTCCAAGATCTAGCAAGTCGGATGTTTTGTTTACTCCTCACATTTTCCATAGTGTTTCCATTATTATTTGAAGCATTATTTATGATGTAATGAAAGTTGTTCTCCAAATCATTTGAAGCAAGCTGTTTTATTTTTGTGTCAAAATGAGTCAGCCTGTCTTGAGAACCAAGCTCCCTGGCGCGAAACAAAAATGCGACTCCCTTCCTTTGAGAGACACACCTGAAAAAACCCATTGTTTCCTCATTTTCGTGATGTCATCAACTTGTTCTATTTATTGCCAAACACGAACTTTGGCTTGTTTCATTCAGAGGAGTACTCCGACCTTGCAGATCACTCTTTTTTCACAAGAGGAAAGGTGAGATCCTGAAACCAATTCATTATTTGTTGTTTTATACAGAACCAAATCATGATACGACTCGTAATTATTGTATATTTTTTAATGACAGGCTGTCCCCAATAACAAAGTTGATAACTGATGTTGAAAATGAAGCCAATGAATATCATGAAGAATGGCAGGCGATGAATGAAATCCTTATCGAACTTCAATCAGTTCAAATAGAATTAAATGGCATCATGTATCAGTGGTTGGATGACCTTTCACACCCCTTGACGTTGGATAAGACAAAAGAAAGGTGAGATAGATTATGTATGTCTCTCTCTCTCTCTCTCTCTCTCTCTCTCTCTCTCTCTCTGTCTCTGTCTCTGTCTCTGTCTCTGTCTCTGTCTCTGTCTCTGTCTCTGTCTCTCTGTCTCTGTCTCTGTCTCTGTCTCTGTCTCTGTCTCTGTCTCTGTCTCTGTCTCTGTCTCTGTCTCTGTCTCTGTCTCTGTCTCTGTCTCTGTCTCTGTCTCTGTCTCTGTCTCTGTCTCTGTCTCTGTCTCTCTCTGTCTCTCTCTGTCTCTCTCTCTCTCTCCCCCCCCTCCTCCCCCCTTTCCCCCCTCTCTCCCCCTCCCCCTCTCCCTCTCCTCTCCCTCTCCCTCTCTCCCTCTCTCCCTCTCTCCCCCTCTCTCTCTCCCCTCTCTCTCCCCTCTCTCTCTCCCTCTCTCTCCCTCTCTTCCCCTCTCTCCCTCTCCCCTCTCCCTCTCCCCTCTCCCCCTCTCCCTCTCCCTCTCTTCCCCTCTCTCCCTCTCTTCCCCTCCCTCTCTCCTCCCTCTCTCCCCCTTTCCCCCTCCCTCCCCCCTCCCCCCTCTCTCTCTATCTCCCTATCTCTCCCCCTATATACATCCTTTTATACGCATGAGAGACAACTTGGTGTTAATTTTTCCCTGCTTGTTTTTTTTTTCCAGCATTAAAAATGAACCAAACATTATTGTTGATGAAACTAATGGATTTCACAACCTTGAATGGAACGATGTTGAAATTCCACGGAGTGCTGATTCATTTCCAACTTCTTCCAGTTTAAACGCCCGTCTGGATGAACCTGGCACAAAACTCAATGTTCTGGAGGTAAATGTTTTATTTATTATTTTATTAATATCATCATATAATCATCTTTATTTTCCCTAATGGTTCTTCCCTCTTTGTTTTAAACAGAATATGGTGACCGAGTTTCAAAATCGCAAATCATCCAAAACAAACTGCTGCGAAAAAAGATTTTGTTTTTCAACTGAATATTTATTATCACCCAAAAAAAGGTTTCATGTTTTCAATGTTGTTTAATTATATATTCTTTGCTTACAATTATTTAATTCTTCATTACAAAAAGAGGATAAAGGAGGTATAAAGATGAGTTAAGGTGGGGGGGGATTTGTGCTCCCCAATGACCCACCACACCCTTTCATCCCACTCCCTTCCCTCCCCTTGTGGGGGTGGGAGGACGGGGTGTGGTGGGTCAAATGTGGGGGCACACAGGAGGAAGGGGAAGGGGAGGGGTGGGATGAATGGGTGTGGGGAAGGATGGGTGTGACTTGTGTGGGTGGAGACGAAGAAGGTGGAGCAATTTTTAAATTAAATAAACGCGTTGTGTGTGGAGAACTAATAAACCAATGACTAATCATGTGGATATGATGGATGGAGGTGTGGCTTGCATGGGTGGGGCTTATGTGGGTGGGACTTGTTTTGGGTGGGGCTTGCATGGGTGTAGCTTGTGTGCACAGAGTCAAAAAGGGGCGGAGTCAATTTTAGAAAAAAAATTCAAATTATCATCTTTGTCTTTTGTAATTCCTGTGAATAAAATGAACCTAAAATCTCTTCCCCTTCTCAATCATATACTTTGTAACTTCAAGGAACTGTATCTATGACATCAACGATTTTAAAAAGTTCATTTGTCCATCGCTTGGTATAACCTTTTTCAAAATGAGATTTCCACCTGTATATTCTTCCAGTATGTCACAAACTTTGAACTTCGGTTTTTTGATATTAATCTCTTTTTAGGTCATCTCTACCGAGATGACCTAATAAAGCCGGACCAAATGTCCGTACGTCTGTCCGTCAACAATTTTCTTTCCGATCTTGATGAAACTTAGTATGTGGATAGAGGTTGATGAGTGTTGAACAACGATATAACTTTTGTCTGGGTTCAAGGTCAGGGTCAAGGTCACGAGGTCACGTAAGTTATAAAAATCGCCATTTTCAAAACCTATCTAGTCTGCCATTCTACAAGATATTCGGCAACTGTTTATTGATTATGATAGTAAAAAATATTATCTTGTATCTAACCAGACAGATTTGTGAATTTCTGTCCCGTTTGGCCGCCACGTAACCTGGAAGATGGTCAAAAACACCTCCCGGTACAAAAAACTTTTTACTTCCGATCTTGATGAAATTCGGTATGTGGGTAGAGGTCGATGAGTGATACCCAACAACATATTTTTTCCCGGATTCGAGGTCAGGGTCAAGGTCACGAGGTCACAAAAGTTGTGAAAGTCGCCATTTTCAAAACCTATCTCGTCTGTCATTTTAGGACATATCTGGCAACGGTTCATCGATTATGATAGTAAAAAACATTATCTTGAATCTATCCAGACAGATTTTTGAATTTCCTTCCCATTTGATCGTCACATGATCTGGAAGATGGCCAAAAACACCGATGCGATTCGCAAAGAAGGAAGGAAGGATTTCGACCAATCGTCTCTCAGCCTGGTATCCGACCCCAATTTTTCTTTTTTTGTAACGTTGACCGTCCACGAGATCATGTCAAGTTTCCTAATTTCCTGAGCTGCCAGCGTTGTCTGAACGGTCAAGTAAGTATTGACTTCATTATGAACTCCATTCGTCTCTATCCCTTCCTCCCCACTGATGATCGTTATCTTGGTGATGCAAAAAATGTCGTTTATTAATTTTTTATAATTTTTCTGATTTAATTAAAAAAATCTTAACCCCCGGCCCCCACCATTAACCGTTATCGGAACACCCAACTATAACCCCTAATTCAAATCTGGGTGGGATCTAACATAATCACCAGCGGACATAGGGCTGCAGACTGTGGGGCGAGGCCACGGATCCCGGATGAGGGGATAAGTGATAAATTATGCTACATGCTTCGGGCTTTCTGATTAATATATCAATGAGTCCATTCCAGTCTGGAAACTTTATAAAGTGCGCACGGAAGGTGATTTTCGGACTTTTTTGCGCACACGCACAGTGAAGAATAATCTACAGGAATATCATAATCTCTGAGAGCTAATCCTATTTTTTCGTTTTTTTTCTTCAACCGGAAGTGAAATGTCCCCAGAGAGTGGACGGACCGGAAAACCACGTATTGCACTTACTGGTGATTCTGATGTGTTAATCCGGGTACTAAATGAACAATACATATTTATTAATTATGTCATTATTAGTATTATCCTTGTGTATCTCTGTGAACTATTTCAATCTAAATGGTTAGTTTTGACTGTTTCGCGGTTACCTGAACTGAACATTGAGAACTTGTGGTATTATAGAGATGACCGTCACCCCCACACGGGGGGGGGGGGGGTAATTTTTCATATTCTGATTTTGTAAATGTTTCTGATTGCTTGGTTTTTGTTGAGGTATGAATCGTATCATTGTACTTATCTACAATGTCCTGAATTAAAGATAACCATTGTTGCGAACCTAGTTGAGTGAATTCTTTACATAGTCTCTCTTTTAAAGTGCGATTGAAACGCTCAATAACAACTGCTTTTCCTTCATTAAAGGTACTGTATAATGTAATGTTATTTTAAAGAAAATTCATAGATGTTTTGTTGTAGAACTCTGCACCCTCATCAGTCCACAAATTTTTCGGTTTTCTCTTGCTTTTATTAAATATCTGTTGAAAGGCTAACATAAGAGTATTACCTGTTTTGTTTTTCAAAGGGACAACCCACGCATATCTACTCCTCAAATCAATAACGGTTAAAGCATACTTGTACCCCTTATCATTGTTGAGTTCAATCAAGTCAGTGGACCAGATATAATCAACTTCTTTGGAATAAATCTTCCTTCTATTAAACTTTATGATTATTGGTTTATGTAATTCATCAGCTAATTGGTCTTCAATCTTAATGACATCATTAGAGCCTATAAGTTTTTTGAATTTCCAAGTTTCAGTTCAGCACTGATCATCTTCTTCACGATGAACCTATCAACTTTTTCTCTCAAGGTTGGATTTTGTATCGAAGATAAATTATACAACATTTCTCGATTCGCTTCGTGTTTTTCTTCCAATGTCGTGCTATTTTCATTATCAATATCGTGCCTCATACACACTTCGTCAACCCTATTGATAGGTTTGCTCCACGGTTTAGGATTGTCAGTCTCATCTAATCTTTTATTCAAGTTTGTTCCTAGACCACAGAAAGAATACCTTGGTAAATGTAATTCCCCTGGTATTCCAGTTGTTGTAAATTCACTTCCTGATAAGAACTTTTGTATATCTCCCCCACGTTTGTGTTTGGAGATGAATTTACTCTTTTTAGAGCCACACACCGAACATGTACCTTTTTGTATAACCCTATTATTTTTACTTTTAACATACGAGATATTTTTACTCTTGGTTTTCTTTTTACATTTGAGACAATAACTCATTTATTTATGAGAAAAATTCCTTCAGAGTGCAAAAACCATTTTAGTTTCCAACATGCACATTTTAATCTTAATTTTTAAAACATAAAGTATCCTTAGAAACATCTTCAACCTCTCCTCCATTTATTGGAGAAAAAAATGTAAACTTTCATCAAAGTCAATTCCACCAACATCGTCAATGATATAATCTTTTCCTCCTTTATCTTCTTTATCTCCACTTTCTCGTATAAATCTTCTCCCTGAAATCGATGTTAATACTCGATGCATATATTTTTACTAGACTTGTCAATTCTTTGTTTTCCTCCTCAGTGCATTGAGAATGATTTATTTTCTGTAATACCTCCAATCTTTTTTTTATCTCAGTGGTTTCCATATTTTTATATATTTATTCATTCTCCCTCTCCCTCTCCCTCTCCCTCTCCCTCTCCCTCTCCCTCTCCCTCTCCCTCTCTCTTTCTTGCCTCCTTTTCTCTCTTGCCTCCTTCTCTCTATTCTCCCTCTCCTCTCTTCTCTCTTCCTTGCCTCCTTCTCTGTCTTCTCCCTCTCCTCTTTTTCTCTCTTCTCCCTCTCCCCCTTCTCTCTTGCCTCAGTTTCTTCAACTCCTTCCTCATCCCTTACTATCCTTGAACCACTTTTACCCCATAGAATATCATACATATATTCAACTGTATTTCTTGATATTCCTGCATCCAAAATAATATTTTTTTTACAACAGGAAGCCAATAAAATTGCTTCTGGATTTCTAAAAGAGCCTTGTATTCTCTCAGCTTTGGAATCTCAGTTTTGGGACCGGCGGATGTGCCTTTTCGAGGTTTGATATTAATCGGACGAGCGGTTCCCAAGTTACGGCCATTTTATTGCTTTTTTCAGTGTTGGAAAGGTGTATATATCGCAGCTGAAGTGTCGTTCCACCTTATCATGCCATTTTTTCCCAAAGATATCTCAGAATAATGATAACAGCATATTAATAATAATAATAATAATAATAATAATAATAATAATAGCACAATAATTGGCAGTAATAAAAAGAATAACGTGATACAATGACCAATGTCTGTCAACCAATAAGGACCTATATATTGTCTGTCAACCAATAATGACCAATACCGTCTGTCAACCAATGACAGAACATGCTGCTATGACGTCACAATTAATGTTTTTTTTTGGGGGGGGGGGGTTTGCACGATTGACGTCACAATTATTCTTCTTCTTCGTTTTGTATGACATCACAATCGACGCTGTGGACCTGAGTATGTGCCTTTTCAAGGTTTGATATCGTTTTTTCCCAAGGTTTGAATTAATTGTGCTTGGTAGACATTTGTGAATACATTTACAGAGAGAGGGGCTAGAGAGGAGGGGGAGAGAGAGGGGGGAAGAGGGGGGCAAGAGAGGGGAGGGAGGGAGCGGGAGGGAGAGGGGAGCGGGAGGGAGAGGGGGGATGAGGGAGGAAGCGGGAGGGAGAGGGGGATGAGAGAGGGGGCGAGGAAGAGGGGGTGAGAGAGGGGGTGAGAGAGGGGCGAGGAAGAGGGGGTGAGAGAGGGGGCGAGAGAGAGGGGGCGTCACAATTCAAGAGAGGGGGAGAGAGGAGGTGGCGAGAGAGGGGGACGGGAGAGGGGGTGAGAATGGGGGCGAGAGAGAGGGGGGAGAGAGGAGGGGCGAGACTAAGGGGGAGAGAGGGGTGCGTCACAATTCTTCTTCTTCCTTTGATATGACATCACAATTGATGCTGGGGACCTGAGAATGTTTCCCAGGTGTTTCGCAAGTTATGACTATTTATGATACGGTTGGTCCGATCTAATTGAAACAAAATGCCCCAATCCAGTCGTCCATTACGAGAGCGAACGAACAAAGCTGCACATACTGGCACGTACCTACGGGCACGCACTAGTATTTATAAAAATACCAAATACCCTTTTCTTGAAGGTTTGCTTAGACACAGGAATGATAATTTTCTTGAAGCCTTCTTGCTGTCATTTATGTATCAGAAATATATAACAGATTAATATGATGACAGTTAATATCTCCCCATCTTCCCATAGTTAAATCAGTTTGTATTCCCTTACTTTGTATATATAATCCTGTTCTTTGTGTTTTCGTGATACAAACTATGGCAACACCAATATTGATTTTAGCCTTATTAAATTATTTTATTTGTCGTTTGATAATCGTGCTTCCACAAAACTCATTCTCAGCACCAAGTGGTTAATATTCTTCCTTACGAGACTGATTTAATTCTTTCAGGTCATCGGGGTTTATTTTAAATGACCAATTATACATTAACTCAATCATATGATATCCCCATTGTTCTATTCTCATAAAAACGACATGCCATTCTTTATAAAATTTTATGTTAATTGGAACTGTGAATTCTGTATGATCCAGAGATAGAATCAACACTTCTGCATCTTTGGAATACACAGCCATTTTATTTATGGATATATATTATGATAAATCACTTAATCTCACCAAGTCATTCGCGTCAGTCGGGCTTGCATAATTTATGAAATAATAAGCATTTTTCATGTTAATATTTTTTGCTGTACTATATTTCTGTCCTTCAGTCTGTGCCTTTGTGTAATAATTTGATAAATCAATATCCAGTTCTTGGGGGATACACCAAAGGTAGAACCATCTTTTCCAACATGTCATTTATATTCTCATGTCATCGACAGGTGAACATGTCATCGACAGGTGATTCTTGTCCCGCTTACAGGGGAATTCGCGCATTGCGATCATCCAAGCCCATCCCTCGGAGCACTGAAGTTAGAGCAGAGAGTGGTAGGCTCTTGACAGAGGAGTCTGACGTGAAGGCCCGCTGGGCCGGTTACTTTGAGCGGTTGTACCAGGCTGATCCCCCAGCTGTCGAGTTGGACGTCAATGGTGTTACAATCCCTGTTGCTGACCCTCGAATCAACTGTGGTCCACCTTCGCTTGTGGAAACACGGCCTGCGGTGATCCGGTTGAAACGGGGTAAAGCTCCAGGGATCTGTGGCATCCATGCTGAACTTCTCAGGCTGGTGGAAATGCTGCACTCATGTCGTTGCATGCAGTTTTGTGTTCTGCCTGGAACACAAGTATCATCCCAACTGATTGGAAGAGGGGCCTTGTTGTCCCTCTCTGGAAAGGGAAGGGTGATCGCCAAGACTGAAACAACTACCGAGGGGTGAGGCTGCTCTCAGTGCCGGGCAAGGTCTTTGCTCGGATAATTCTTGATAGGGTTCGCCGCCATCTGCTTGAGCACCAGCGTTCAGAGCAGTCAGGCTTTACACCAAAGAGGTCAACGATTGACCGTATCCTTGCTCTTCGTGTCCTCACCGAACGCAGACAAGAGTTTCGGCAGGGGCTGCTTGCAGCCTTTGTTGACCTCTGTAAAGCGTTCGATTCAGTGAATCGGGATGCTCTCTGGAGGATTCTTGGTCTTCGTGGGGTGCCACCAAAACTGATCGATCTGATGTCTGAACTCTACTCTGGTACTGAGAGTGCTGTGAAGTGTGGTGGTACCATCTCTGACTTATTTCCAGTTCTTACTGGAGTTCGACAGGGGTGTGTACTGGCCCCCACACTTTTCAGCACTTGTATGGACTGGATTTTAGGGAGGATGTCTGAAAGATCAAGCTGCGGTGCATCGTTTGGGAATGTCAAGATCTCGGACCTTGATTTTGCAGATGATGCAGTCGTCTTTGCGGAGACTTTAGATATCCTTTTGGGGGCCATCGAGGTGCTGAATGAGTCGGAGCCACTGGGATTACGGATTTCTTGGGTCAAAACTAAGATCCAGGCTTTCAATGACATCTTGGATGCTGCTGTCCTGTCTGTGTCTGTTTGTGGTGAGGATGTTGAGGTTGTAGAGAGATTCACTTACCTTGGCAGTGATATTTATGTCTCTGCTGGCTGTGAGTCAGAGGTCAATGGACGTCTGGGTCGGGCCTGGGGAGTCATGGATTCACTGGATCATGGGGTGTGGCGCTGCCGGTACCTGTGCGGGAGGACCAAAGTCTGAGTCTTCAGGTCCTTGGTGCTTCCAGTCTTGCTCTATGGATGCGAGACTTGGACTCTGACCAAGGATCTGAGACGGAGATTTAATTCCTTTGGTACCAGGTCTCTTCAGAGAATCCTTGGCTCTCGCTGGTCAGATTTTGTGTCCAACGAGCGGTTGCTGATAGAGACTCGGATGAGATTTGTTACCTGCATGGTCCGTGAGCGTCAGTTGCGGCTGTATGGACATGTGGCTCATTTTCCTGACGCTGATCCTGCTCACCAGATTCTCTCAGTGAAGGAGTCTCGTGAGTGGAGGAGGCCAATGGGCCGACCACGTGCCTCGTGATTGCAGCAGGTTGACCAGCATCTCAAGGAGATGGGGATGGGCCTGGCATCTGCCTGGGGGAGGGCCAGACAGAGACCCCTGGAGTACCGGCGGAAAGTGGACGCAGCGATGCGCTGTTCTGGCACATCCTCCCATACCTGACCTGACGTTTATATTAGATTAAAAATAAAATCATAAATTTTTAAAATTTTTGTTGACTTGAAATAACACATACAGACATAATTGACCACAACATTTGGAATTTAATTCTTGAACTTGAAATGTTTGATAAACATCATTCTGTAAGGATTTCATGACTTCAACAGGTGGTGGAAGACCACAACTATCAAAATAATATTTAACCTGATTATTATAAATACAAACCCAATGAGAAGTTTTCATTATGATCTTCTCAATTCATCATAATATTCTTTGTATATGTAGACAAGTTTGTTAATTCATCTCTCATACAAATAACTACATCATCAATTTAAATTTTTTTATGAGAAAAAAATTTATTCTTTTTTTATGAGCACATTTATTTATGAGAGATATAATCCATAACCCCCATTCGTTAATTTTTCACTTGCTTGTGCGATAGAAGAAAGCGTATCTCCAACTAACAATCTTGCTTTATCAGATAGGCTTTCAAGTCTTTCAGCAAAATCCACAATTACACTACTTCCACTAATTTGTTTCTATAACTCTTACTGTATGTCTTTCCAGCTATTATTTGAGCCTTCCTTTCATTGGCGGTTTTAACCGCTGCTGAAATACCACCCGTCAATGCTCCAGCCACACTTAAACCAGCAAAAAAGGAATTCGAAATGGGAGAAATCCTCCACTCATCTCTCTAATTGAATATTTCTTTAACATTGCTTTTGACATTAATTTTAAGTGAGCCAGTTTCATTCAAGATTTTCATCTGTTCACTTGTGAGCAAAACATTAATTCTTACTGCTCCCTTTCTCTGAATTGAATTAACATTAATCATACAAGGCTTTTGATTTTAAATACAACATGATAGTTTATTAAGTTGGATTTGATTAACATATACCCCAGTTGGCACTTTACTGCTCATTTGTTTATAAAAAAAAAATTACGTGAGACTAATTATAATACCATTTTCTGTATTAAACTGTAATTCTGTTTCTTCCAAAAGCAAACAATATGTATGAAGTTCACTCTCTCCTCTTTCAATATATAGGGAAGTATCCACTCGATTAGACTTTATAGTTTCCTTTTGAGCGCTCAGGTCAATCGCATAGATTGCATACAGTCTATCTCGTGGATAAAATGTTCCATCCAGAGAAATGCGAAGTTCTTTCACCTTCGCATTATCACTCAACACATTGTTCTTAACAGTAGCAGTATCTCCATCTGGTTTCTTTAAAATGAGCCACAGGTATCGTGGAATTCCTTCCAGAACACCCAAATTTCACGTGTAAGTGGTTTGGTTCAGTTTAACGTGTTGACATCTTCTTTTGAGGTATGATACATTGAGTGGTTTCTTTGAGTTGTCTTCTATTCAACATCTCTTCTGTTTTAAGATTAAGAGTATATTCACTAATATACCAACTCATTTCATCAATAACAAATTTATTCTGAGCATCAAAAGCATCAGCAATGCCAAAAAGCAATCCATTTTCATTATCATTCCTTTGCAGTTAAAATCTAATTTCAAGTCCTTGCAGAACTTTATCATAATCACAAAATCCAAATATACCTTAAAGAGGAACTGCCACAGTAAAACTATTACCTGCTTTTGTATCATCATTATACATTGCCTTTCTTTGAATATAATCAGGGTCTGTGTTTGTTTCCATTGCCATATCAGGAATAAAACCTTCGACAGCCCCCTTACCCATTCTATCACTGAATGAATATTGTGTAAATTTCATCATTTCAGATGTCGCAGAGACTTTTAATCAACCAGTTCAACTTCTTGTGTTCCAATATTATCTTGGTCGGTTATCCTAAAATTTACTCTGTACATGATTTTTCCAGACAGGGGTAGATAAACCAGATTTTTTGGTTCCATATTGAATTATTCTTTTTGGATACCTTGTTGAGGCTCGTATGAGAGCTAATACACAACGCACAGCAAGGGGGGCATGAGACAAGAGGGGTGGGAGTGGAAAGGACAAAACAGTGGGAAACAGAGACATTAGGAGATCTGTGGAAGGGAGAGGGATGGGGTGGGGAACATGGGGAATATAAGATGGACATGACAGACTTTCAGGAAGGAAAGCAGGCAATTTGAAGGAAGTGGGTTTAGGGTGGATTGATGGGAGTAGAAGAGATCGAGTATTTGGATGGGGGACGATAAGAGGTGGTGGTCAACAGCTGTTTTGAAGGCCTGGAGAGAATAATAGGATTGAACAGAGTGAAGGACTTTATTCCAAAGGCAGGAAAAAAGAGGAATGAAAGAGTGAAGGTCAGCAGTGATTCGTGATTTTGGTAGTTTTACCAGAAGGGGGTTGTTTGCAGACCTTGAGTGGCCTGCGGAAATATGGAGGGGACAAATCCCAGACACAGTAGGGGGGGGCGAAACTGGAGAGGAGACGGAAGAAGACAGAAAGACCATCGACATGCCTGTGGTGAGAGAGTGAGAGACCCAAAGACTCAGCCTCATCGTGGGAGATGCCAATGATCCTAAATGCCTTGGTTTCCACAGCGTGAAGCCGAGAAGGGTGGTAGGCAGGAGCACCAGCCCAGAGGTGAGAGCAGTACTCCATCAGGCTGCGAATGAAAGCTTTGTACGTGGTCAGGAGCTTAGGTGGGCCGAGGAAGGACTTTGCATGATGGAGGATTCCCAGTTGGCGACTGGCTTTGGAGGCCAGGTTGGAAATGTGGCTTTCCCAGGAAAGATCGTGGCAGATAGTGAGACCCAGAAGCTTGAAAGAAAGGACTTCTTCCAGAGGATTGTTGAGAAAGTGGATGGGGGGGGTTGCCAAACAGTCCTTTCGAAGAGACAAAGTGAGAGTGTGAGATTTGTCCGGATTGGAAAACATGTTCCACGTGTTGGACCAGTTTGTGATTTTACGCAGATCTGCAGTGAGTGAAGAAGCTGCTGCTTGCAAGTCTGAGGGATTACAAATGGTACGGCAGAGGGTGGAGTCATCAGCAAAGAGATAAAGAGGATTTTCCAGAGAGTCGGAGAGATCATTGATGAAAACCAGAAAAAGAACAGGGCCCTGAACGCTACCTTGAGGAACTCCAGCCTGGACAGGAAGAGGGGATGAAAGAACTATATTTAGGGCCACACGTTGACTGTGACAGGAGAGGAAGTCTGCGAGCCATGTGTGGAGATAGCCTTGGATACCATAGGAAGAGAGTTTGGTGAGCAGGGCAGGGTGCCAGACCGTGTCAAAAGCACGCGATATGTCTAGGGATATGGCTCTGATTTCATGTCCGGCATTGAGTACCTCCATCCATTGTTGGGAGAGCAGAAGTAGCATATCCAGGGTGGAGTGACCTGGTCTGAAACCAAATTGATGATTGGAAATCAGGCCATTGGAGAAGAGGAAGGATTTAACGTTTGAAGTGATGGATTCCATCACAGAGCTGATTATTGGGAGAAGGCTGATTGGTCTGTCGTTGCAGGGATCTGTTTTTACACCGTTTTTATGCAGGGCAGTAATGTTTGCATCATGAGAGAGAATTAAGCTCATTTAACATGGGATAAAATATCTTTGTATTGTTTATAGCGAAAAGTACATCTTACCACCTTCCCGATCGTAAATTAAATACCTACCAATTTTCATGAGGATACCATTTGATTTGACATCGCAAAACGGGAACAAAATTCGGCGTTTCTCTCTTATTGTATCGATGAGATAAAATGTCTTTGTATTGACATTTATTAATTATTTTCATGTTCATCAACTGGTCTAAAATGGCTGATTCTTCATTAAAACAAATGTTATTTCCAGCATTCTTACTACCTAACAGCAATAACAGTCTATTAACTAATTGTCATGGGTCCTTTGGAAGAAAACTAACACCTGAACCAAGCCTACTTAAAGCCTCAATAATGTGTTTCTCCTTTTCATTCTTCCTTCCTTTACTGGCAACAGAAACTTCATAATCAAACGAGTTTAGTAAATCAACATCTACTCTATCATCCTCATTTTTTATATTCAATGGTTTATCGAAATACTTGATTCACCCCTCACAGTTGAACCTTGTCTTCCATCTTTTGTATGAGGAAACATCAATCTCGGAATTAATTTAACAGGTGGTTGAACAGAACTCAAAAACCTGAATTCATCATTAAATATCAACCACTTTTCTTTAACAAGATGGAATATTGCTGGTTGCTCAGTTGCAATGAGACCTGCTATGGTTTTCGAATCTGTTGAATATTCATTGTTTTGGAGAGCATTCAAAACATAATCAGGGGGTTCATTTATCTCTTCCAATTGTTGAAATAATCTCTCATCATCATATTCGAATTCTCCTATATCTTCTAGTTCTTCATCCATCATTTGACAAAAATCTTTTATCATTTGAAAATTTTAGGGGTGTATTCTATCATTGGAACTGTAGACATTTGTTGGGGAGTTTTTTTTTTAAGTGGTTTTAAAAAATTGCTCTTGTTTTCTTTCAAACGCTTCTTCACCATTAGTTTCTGTCTGTTTCTTCTTTATGTCTTCTTGTTGTTTTACAACTTTTGAAACCAACTATTGATGTTCCTTAAATCTTCTTGCTCGTTCTTTCACGTCCATTTATTTATTGGAAAATGTCATTTAATGAATTGTAAAGGTGAAGAGGGAAATTTTCCTTTTCTTCATCATTCAAGTTGATGTGTTCAAATAAATTATTTTCTTTAAATATTTCATCAAAGTCTTTATTAGAATTAATACGAGTTGTAATTTCTTCTTCATTAATACTTGTATCTCTGCTTTTCATACGTTTCCGTTGAGTTTCTTCATCAACATCAAAACCGAATGATAAAATCTTAACTCAATCACCACTCAAATGTTTAATAATTTGTCTCATTCCTTCTGGATTAGTTTCTAATAACCCAAGACCACCAGATTTTAGTTTATTTAACTCACTCTTACTGTACAATGTGAATATTTTGTTGGAGCAAGAGAGACCTCCTCATATATTTGACCTTCGTTCCTCAATCACATATGTTCCTCAATTGAAATGTAGTAATAATCTTTACCTTGTACTTCTCCTGGTCGCATTAATCTGGTTGATGTAGATACAATATGTATCACGGTGTTTTTTTTTAAAAAACAAGTAATCTTTTCATTTTCACTATTCAAGAACCGAGAATTATGAAGGTTTTTTTTTTTCCAGAAGCAGATTTACATTCAAGATTGATAACAACTATCATTTATGTATGTGATTGTTTATAAAATATCCCTCAATATCTCCTCTTGTTTCACAACAATGTATATATATATATATATATTTTTTCCAGCCGTGTGTTTCATATACTCCACAAATTGTTTTTTACCCCACAACGGAGAACAATTGTCTCCAAAAATAGTTAACATCTATTGAATTTACTTGAATAAAATGAAAGTATTAGCATTATTTCTTATTGAGCGACAAGGGAGTTGAAAGTATGATTGACAAAGATAAATACAATTACAAGAAGAATGTCTCCCTCTTGTGTAATAACTATACATAACCGTTTGGTTTCCCTCATTAACACAATCACAAAGATGATGAGATTCGTTTTTGATTTATCCAAATCTTGGGGTGAAGGTATTTCATCCGTATAATCACTAAGAATACAAGTTATAGGTTTTCTCTGTAAAGTGAATGGCAAGCTGGTGCCACTCGGGCAAGCTTTACTCAAGATATGAAAACTCAATTTCCAGAAGTCAGTTTCGCTTCAACACTGTTTTGGTGCAGGTTGATGACCTCTAATCTCATATCATTGCACAGTTGCTGTTGCAGGGCAAGGTTGCAAAGCAACAGGATGATACAACTAACCTTGAGATTAATGTGGTGAAGTGGTATCCTGCTAGGTGTGAAGGAATTTATGAATTCCATCGGACAGTTCTCTGCCACCTCAACATTGTCACACTTAACTGAATCTGTGCTGACGTAAGTGACTGTTTCACCTGGCAATGTCTGCATGACTTCTTCATCCATGGCCAGTTGTCTGTCCTCGCTGGTTGTATTCACAAAAACGTCGTCAATCAGGGAACCTCTTACACGGCGCGCAGTAGGTACTTCTACAACATCTCTTCCAGGTTTCTGGAGATCAAGCAGCCATCTTGATTAGTGTTCCTGGTCTGGGAAATTGCGCATGTTTTGAGTGAGCACCAATTGATGAAAATGAAAGTTTGAGGCATGTGTCGATAACAATGTCTGGTGGAGAATGTGGTACAATTGGTAGGACTTGTCTGAAATCCCTGTTGAACAGAATGGCTTTGCCTCCAAAAGGCTGAATGATTGCAGTGATGTCGTGCAAACATCTGTCTTTAGCATGAAGTGCATGGGTGGGTATCATGGATGCTTCATCTATGATGAACAGCATCTGGTTATGCAGGATGTCAGCCTGAACTGACAAACTGTGTACCGTTTTCCCTCCAGTCAAGAGTGTCGCTGATATTTCAGTCCAGGCTGCACATGCAACCTGAGAGCCATTGTGATGGAGGTGATTCATCAGCATGTTGAAAACGCATGTCTTCCCTGCACCTCCTGGGGCAATGACAAAAAAGCATCGAGCTTGTGGTGGGTATTCTCTGACAATACTTTGTATGGCTTCAAGTTCAGAATCCAGCAACCGTCGTCATCCTTTATTCAGTTGATCAAAGTCAGCAGGCTCTTCTTGAGGCACTTCTACAGTGACTAAGTCTTGTTCTTTGGGCTGTGGAAGGTTGTGGAACTCAGCTTGTTCCATTTTCCATGTAATGTAAAATATGACTTCAAGTCCTCTGCTCTCCCCACTCCCCCCTCCCTCACAAACCGCAAGTTCTCAACCGCCCCTCCCAACCGCAAGTCCTCACCATCCCCCTTCCGACCGTAAGTCCTCACCATCCCCCTTCCGACCGCAAGTCCTCACCATCCCCTCCCGACCGCAAGTCCTCACCATCCCCCTCCCGACCGCAAGTCCTCACCATCCCCCTCCCAACCGCAAGTCCTCACCATCCCCCTCCCAACCGCAAGTCCTCACCATCCCCCTCCCAACCGCAAGTCCTCACCATCCCCCACCCAACCGCAAGTCCTTACTATCCCTCACCTAACCCAAAGGCATCAATCCTTGCCCCATTTGAAGCCTTCAAACCCCCATCATGGTCACTTGTCCAACTCACAATCCTGCAAGATAAGCGGAAAAGATATTTGTCATGAGCAGGTCATAGCCCATCAGTCGCCTGTGCAACTCACAATCCCGCAAGATATGCGGAAAATAGATGTGACAAATAAACGACGCACTGCCAATTATCTTCTTCCTGGTGTGCATGCGTGTGTGTGCGTGCGTGCGTGTGTGTGTTTGTGAACCATTAAAAGTAAGTCATGAGCATGGAGAAAGACCTCTTCTGATAACATGGTTTTCAGCCCTGCTTGAGAGAACGCCAATCTGTTCCCAACTTCAAGCCTTCTCCAGGTTCATTGAAAATGATGCCAAGGAGAACAAACTCACCAACAAAGTTTTTCTCCTGCCCATCCTGCACAGATGCCAGACTGGTGCGATCATCCAATACGTTTTGCCACCCATTCGACCACCCACCGTGCAGAAATTAATTCATTACGAGGTCAAACTTGGTCCGTTTTGCTTGACATATACTTTGGGGAGTACTTGACATGTGCCACGTTTCAATTTTTTCCATGGAATGGTTTCGGAGATAGAGATTCAAAGTGTTTCCTTTTTTCCAACATGGTCCGCCACACCATGTGACCTATTATGTCACAATTATCCTTACACAATTCCACAGGAGTAATTACTCCTATGGTGAAATTTTCGCATCAATCCGTCAAGCGGTTGCAGAGAAAATGAATGAAAAAGGGAATAAAGCCAAAAAATTCTGGCGGAATAATAATAATGAAGAAACAGAAGAAAAACAAGAGGTCTGAAAGGCTGAGTACCCAAATAATCATGAAGAATAATTATCTGAAGAATAGTAATAGGTTACCCAGCCTGTTAAACTTGGTGCCCTAATATAATCATAAGAATGACAAACGGAAACTTTTGGGGCTCAATGTTCCAGTTCAGTAAGTCATCTTCCAAAGTTCAACAAAAGAAGTTTACTAACTTCTTAAAAAATGAGCACGTGTTAAAGTTTAATGAGCACGAACTAAACGTATTCCTCAACAAACGACGACATGGAATGAGTTGAAAACTTAATTTCACTTGTGGGATGCATGGGCAGGTTTGAGGGGTTAAAAATTTAATATCCCCCCCCCCCTACCCACAGGGGCTCAAAGTGGAAGTGCAATCCCAATTTTCTGCATGTAAATGTTTATCAGACAGCACCACCTGGTGGTAATATTGAAAGTCATCAAAAAATACACCAGATATCAAAAACATGGGAAAATTAATCTCTCCATAATCCCTTGGGAATAACCATTCTACAAGGACGGGTTCTTTGCTCGTGTCTTAAATCGGTGAGTTGCTGTTCTTCCCATGGAGGTTTGTGTTTATAACTTTATTTAAACAGATAATCATCAGGTAATAACTTGTGTTTCTCCTCTGTTCCAACAGAAGACATTTCGACATTTTCGTGCAGTACAAACACGACTTGTGCAGAATAAACACCCGATGTTATGGTGATGAAATGCTGTTACACTGATCTCTGCAACAACTCCGTGAACATTCCTTTCTCCAAAATCCTCATGATCCTCACAATGTCCCTCTCAGTGATGCTCACTTACATCATGTAAAGAACTCATCGTCACGAAGCCCTCGTGGTCACCACAAAGGGGTCACAAATTCCATTTTTCCTTTAATTTCTCTTGCTATCATGCTTTGCTTATTCTACTTTAAGCTTTCATCGACTTTCTTCATAATCCAATTTCTTGTCAGAAGGAAATTATTCAAATGTTCTTGTTGGATGAAATTTCCAGTTTTTTCCCCCTAAATGTGTGAAGAATGTAAACACAAGGCACAATATCAGGGGATGTAAAATAACCAAAAATTGTATAATTGTGTATTTTGCTGAGAAAATCATTGTTATGTTTCATTTAACCTTTTCAAATCATTAGTTTTAGTGAAACCATTATGTCCTTGAGAACTATCCCAAAGATAGCGAACTCACCTTTGAGATGTCTTGTGGAGACCATTACTATGGTCTCGTACGGATTTGATCCCAGGTCTGACTCCAAAGTTCCTTCCTGGTGTTTTACAGCCTTTTAAAAAAAAGAAAGAATTATTTCATAATTAAGAATGCTTCATAAATTAATGCATAACTAGTTTTGAAATGATACCCCCATTGGATATTTAGTGGTTGTCCAATCAACGATGAAAAACCTTTGGAGATGAGGTAGGATATTTACTGGACATCCCCATATCTGACATGAGAATCGATAAAAATGAACAATCATCTCGTGTTCTCTCCTCTTTAGGCTCCTGCACACAATGGTGGTGGAAACATTCACTCGAGGATAGCCGTCTTTAGTGGTAAAATTATCAAAAATTATTGTTTCTGTGCTTTGGTGTCGGTTTCCAATCGAAGATTAAATCACATTGAAAGTCTCGTTCATTCCCCAGTATTGCAGTTTCATCTCCAGTTTTCCTCTTTGTTGCCTCCACCACCGAAGGTGGAAGGCAGTTGTTTTCAGTCCTGTGTGTCTGTTTCTTTGTCTGTTTGTGTGCAGGATACCTCAAAAAGTTGTGGACGGATTCGGATGAAATTTGATGGACAGTTTTGGTGTGTGACAAGGACGAACTGATTACATTTTGGTGAAGATCTGGATCCTGCTACTAGAATTTTTAAAGTGATTCTTCATCATTGTCAGATAGGGCTAAACTGGTATACATGTAGCACAACATCTCAAAAATGCATTGAGCCTGATATGTTCTCGTGGATCAGGCATTGCATGGCAGAGGTATGTGTTCCACCAAGTGCTGCTTGTTCATCCCTTGTTTCTTCCTCCCATGCTCATTTCTTCCTTTGTTGTCAATATTCTCCATGCTCATTTCTCCTTACAATGTCCCTCTGTTTTCTCTCTGTACTATGCTATTGGTGTGTTTTCCCATCCTCCCCTCTTTATTACATTACGTTCTTATTCTTCTGGCCCGTTCTGTGTTTTCGCTCTTCCACGAGTCTCACGTTTGTGAAAAAAAATTTTTTACACAATGTGAGGTATTATGTCTCCTCTTGAAGTCCTAATAGGCCTCGGTCTCCATAACCTCGAGACTCTATATCAAGTGACAGTGTGATAAACTTTAAGGAAGCACTAGTCGAATGAAAAGGGACATCTCCAAATTCGTCATTGCTATGACATAAAAGTTTAAGATCTGGAAAGAATTGGCTACGAGGGAAGAAACCAGACGCCATCCGACCTAAAATTAAAATAAGTAGTAAATGAGATCTCAAACATTTGGAGAAAATGCAGAATCACATGTGAGATCAGCCATGAGAGGTTGCTGCATGACCACTTTGGGTAGAAGAGTGCACCAAAAACGACGATGCAGTTAGGTGGTTATCTTCCCTTGTTCTTGTAATTCCTTGAATGCCATTGTGAAAGAGCGTTTCTGGATCAATAGCCATCATTATTGTGAAATGCCTTTTTAAAACATTAAAAGGTAATGTCAGTACATGAAAACAAAACTCGGCAGGTGTACTTCAGCCCCAAAACCAAGATTCACAATCAAACTAATTTACATGGGTACTTTGGCCTGAAAGAGAAAGATCATCCTTACACTAAAACACGTACATCTTGATCCACAGGGTCAGAAAACATCATTCATTCCATAAATATTATCAGTTTTGACTCGATTGAGAGTAGCCTTTTTATTTATATCTGCAATTATTAATATTGTTATAATTATTAAGACTTCCACGATAAGACCAAATTGTACAGGAATTTTACATAAAAAATATTCGGTCAACATTGAACAAATTTAAACAAAATGTATCTCTGCAGTTTTATACTCCAGGATATTTCCTCTATGACATGATATAAGGGATCATGAACAAAAAGCCTTAATATAAGGGATCCTGGAAGGGAAACCTGTGAAAAATCACAAGAATGTGACGACACCCAAAAATGACATTTTACTACGGAATCATCCTTTAAATATGTGCGTTCGACGTAAGTAATCATGATGCATAATGAAGCCACCTATGACATCATCAAAAAATCACACTTGTTTCCCGTGGGGAATACTTCACATGTGCCAAGTTTGAATTTTCCATGGAGCGGTTTCAGAGATACGGAGGTCCAAAGTTTTTCCTTTTTTTTCCGACATGGGTGCGACACCACGTGACCTATAACGTCACAATTATTAAAACACACACACACACATACATGCACTCGACATGGCATGCACACACACCACACACACACACACACCACACACACACACACACACACACACACACACACACTCACACACACACACATACTCACATACACACATATTGGTTTCACATGATCATTTCTTGTGATCATCCCCACCTTGTTTGCTTTCATTTTGGAGGAACATCCCTTCATCCTTTTGTAATTAAAAAAATGTTTTTATTTCTTGTGTATAGAAGATACTCGACTACTCGTTTACAAATGCTGTATTACAAACTTTGTCGACATTCTCACATTGTTTTGGGAATGTAATACTTTATGGACGATCTGACATTCTAAATAGAACGTACTTTGTGGATATATGTGCGTGTTGTTGCTGTCGATTGGCCACGTGACTGCCCTGCGTGGACAAGACTGATAATAATCCACCGTAAACCATTAGACATGTACTGTCGGTCACATTGGCAAATGTGTCTCGCGGACCCGTCCCCATCATACTGATTGACAGTCGTATTCTCCCCCCACCCCCCTCCTCACCCACCACCCCCACCCCGCACCAACCTTGTAATCCCTTCCAATTATTTTATAAAGGAATACAGTTCTGCGAAGTTTTCATGTAATCCTTGTTGGTTCACGAGCGCCAGCCAGAGTGACCACTATATTCGTTATGTTTGTGTTGGGTAGTCGATGTCGTCGAAAAAAAAAAAATCTCAAAATAAATTTTTTAGAGTTTTTTTTTTTTCTCCCCTTATTATCAGTATTTCCATCGATATCTTTGTCTGTCCCTCTTTTCGGTCCAGTGCTCCGTTAATACAATGGCGATTTCGATGAAACTTGGTTGATAGGTTCATACCATGACCTAGTTGTGTGCAAATGAGAACCGTTGCTATGGACACCACCGTTGCCTAGCAGCGGGACTTTGAAATTTTTGAAAAATCATAAAAAATATATTTTTTCGAAAATCAAAAATCGGGCCACGAGCAACTGTGGGCAGAACATTCAGCCATATTGTCAAAACTTTCCAGCCGGATCCTTGAAAACTGTCAGAGAAGATAGACTTTGAATGAACCCTGGTCGAAAACAATAAAAAAACGAAGTTCGTTATATCTCAGAGACTATGAGTCAGATATAAATGAAACTGGTATGGTTGGTTCATGGTATATCCTAGTTATGTGTGAGAAAGAACCGTTGCTATGGACCCCTCCCTTGCCTAGCAACGGCCGAAAAACCTCTAAATGTGGGGGTATTTTAACGAAAAAACAATCTGCACCATTAACCCTTTAAGCTAGAATCATGAATTTTCATGTGCTTAATCCTCAGGTCATTCCCCATCGAACGGGCCCATCGCGTCAGGTTTTATTGGGTAGTCGACTACCCATATCCGTCTACCGGCTTGTCTGTCTGTCTGTCTGTCTGTCTGTCTGTCCAGAGAATAACTCCGTGCACTTTGATCCAGTATTGATGAAACTTGGTTATGTGTTCGATATCGATGTCTAGTTGTGTTTTCCTGAATGAGGGTGTGGCTACGCCCATTGTGGGTGGAGCCACGCCCAAAAAGTATCCATTTTTAGGGGGTAGTCGGATTAAAAATCTATCTTCTCCTCGGGAATTGACTGAATGGAATGGGTTCTTCGGTATTTGAATCGCAAAATGAATTATCTAAAACTTGTCGTTGTCCGATTTTTCATTTTCGTCACAAGGTCAAAAACATAGAAAATTGCGAATTTTGACATAAAAATCATACGACCTCCCCAAATTTGAGAGCTAGGATGACAATTTTTTTTTATGCATAATCTTAAGGTCATTCCCCACCGAAGGTCTTGAAACCATGTTGCTCTATCTCAAACACCTTGCCCGTGGTGCCTCCTTCAAGTTTGTTTTTACACTGATTTCATCAAAGTATGGATAATCCAAGGAGTGCGAAATGCCATATAGCCTATTTGACGTTTTATTGTTCCTGGAATGTTCCAGAGGAAGTTTTGTACCAAAGGTCATAATCCTTGACCTTTGACCTTTAAAGGCCACAAAGGTCAAATTTTCAAAGTTGTGGGAATCGAACCGGGTTTTCGACTTTCTTCGACACACTAACTCCAATAAGCTATAACACGTATCCTGTTTCCTTATTTTAATGTCCACAACATTGTTTTGTGACCTTTAAAGGTTATGCAAAGGTCAAATTTTTTAACTTGTTCAACGAAACCGGGTTTTAGACATTTTGCAGCTAATAACCCGTCACCCGTACCACATCATGTTGATCATTATCTCCACTGCATTGTCGGTGTCCTTGGTTTTGTCAAATAAAGGTCACATTTTCAAAGTTATCGGAATTGATCCGGAATTGAAAAGGTGGTTCGTGAAATAAGAGCGAGAGATGAACCTTCAGAGTTTAGGCTTTATTCCATTTGATTGGAGCCGCTTCTGTGGACACACCAGGAAATACAGGTTCAGCTAGGAGTACATAAGCAGTAACGTATACATGTGCAGTTAACCATTGCAGACTAATCCGCGTAAGCACGGAGTTCGATATAATCTCCATTCTCACCAGTCAATGAGCACCTTCAGTTAACGAGCATCAAGTGAACAGCCGATGTCAATAGCAATGCCCCGGGGACAATCACTCGTGCCGCAGAGAGACCTCCCCTTATACGCGAGACGCACAACATGTGATCCCGCGTCATGTCCCTCGATTCACGTTAATTCACCACAGTTCGGAATGAATTTATTGGTGTTTGTCAAGAAAACATTGAAATGCATGGTCATATTCTGGTAGTGACGACACGTTCACATAATTTCCTTGTTCTGAGGTGTTGATTGAAGGCCACGATAATTAATTATAACTTGGTCAAAAATTATCACGTTGTCTCATTCTTGACTTCTGAAACAATCAACATCGTCAAATACCGCTCGTGAACAATTGTCGTCTCCAGACTTGTTTAGTTCTTAGTTACGTGAAATGATTATTCAGAAATATTACCCACCTGAATCTTGTTTTGACCAATTTTGTTAAAAATGTCACGATGATATTTACGTGAATTGAAAACAGAATTTTTCATGTCCATGCATTTCGGTAAATATATTCTAACACTACTATACCCCAAAACAGATGTTGTTCCAAGTGAGCTTATCCAAAAGGTGTGTTGTGAAATGCCCCAGGTAAAGATGGCCTGAACATGACTAATTTGGCAAACCCCCTGAACTGGCTCCTGTCATTGTGGTTATTTTCAGTGAGACCCCTCAGGGGTTTTTTATCAACTTACTTGCATGATTTTAACCTCGCCCTTTCTGTTGATGTGGATTAGGGATTAACCATCTTTTTCTTCTTGTGTATGGCAGCTTAGCTGCCGGGGAAGCTATAATTTCTTGGAAGCGCGACTGTGTCGCTGATGCAGTGCCCCTCCACCAGTGCACACCGGTACTCATTTCGCCGACCTTGGAAGGATGACAGGCTGAGTCAACCCCCTGGTGTCTTAATTCAGCGACCAACGGGACTTGAACTCAGGACCCTGGGATCCCAAGCCACCACCCTAACCACTGAGCCAACACCAGGCTTGGGAAAAATCATGGATCACAACGATTGCCATTTCAAATAGAGTTGTTTTTTTCACCACTCCACTCAAACTTTGTGCACTGAAAACCGACTTGATGTTGTTGCGGATCTGGAAGCCATGGTCACACTCAACATTCAGGTCCTTCAGCTCAGTTATATCGGTAAGTACATGTTTTATAGATAGCTTCCTTTTCCCTCGTCTAATGGGTGATTAAATGTTCATGCGCTGTAATTTATTTTGATAGGGTTTTTACACTTGTAACAACGATAACAACGCCATCTTCACTTCCATCCTGATGCCATAACGATCCCGGCATTCTTCGTGCACGCGCGTGGGCGGAGCCTACCATCGGCATGGCAACCCTTTAGCCAATCGGCAAGGAGCGGGCGTCTCACCCGCCCCGTTTCCGACTCAGCCCAAGCGCCATGAGGCTCGCGGCCGAAGGCGAGGAGGTGGGCGGAGCCTCCGTCGCTTCGGCTCGAAGCTCCAGCCAATGAGCAGAGGGCGAGCACGACACGCGTGCCTCAGCCAATGGGGAGGCGGCCACGAGCCGCGTGGGACCCCTCGTCCAATCAGGAGGGGAGTGGTCAGAAGAGAAGGCCCTTGGTTATTGGTTTTGGATGGACTGAGGGAATGAATCTCGTCCTTTCGCTGGAGTCTGGTTCTCCGTCAGCTCGAGCGCGGAACGCTTCTGGTCTCACGTCGTCGCTGGTGCTGCCCTGGTCGCATCTCGACGCGTCGGATCTCGTCCTGGTACGTCTGTCTCGTCAAAGACCGCACGAGGAGGGAAGGTTTCTTTTGGGTGTGCGTCTGTGTGTGGCCCCTGTCCATAACTAGTAAACTGTTTCGTACTTTTGCTGTAAATTATTTCCCTTTCTTTACTTGGTTTAACTCTGCTCTTTGTGTTCCCCTCGCTGCCTGTTATAAATAAATATCCCGATTTGTTCAATGTGTCGGCTCGTTTTGTGTTTCTTTCATTGGTTCGACATGACGTGTGATTGAGAATTAGTTAAAGCTGTTACGGCCCTAAGGGGACATTTGGACCGACGGTTCTTGGCGATTAAACCGCTCGGAATTGCACACGGAACGAGCGCGCTTAAGCGGCTTGTTCCCTACGAGTTCCATAGAGGGTGAAATTCCCCGGGAGTTGCACCACGTGGGTATTTGGGTAAATTGAAGATTGGCAATCGACCCTACCCCACGTGGTCTATCCATTGGCAAATTTCGGTCCGATAGACCAGTGGTTCTCAACCTTTTGGAGCCGCGACCCCCACAAAAATTTTAAGTTGGGTTTAGCGACTCCCCTCTCGACTCACACTTGAAACGCACTGCAGTGACGTCACTGAGCGCATAAAAAAATCCACAGTGCCTGGAGCACATTGTTCAAGACCTCGGTACTGACAGCTGTTAAAACTAAACTAAACTAAACTGGCATCACAAATTAATTATTTACACTCTGATGTATAACACAGTAAAAACAGCCAGCCGCATTCATAAAAAAAGGCTTCTGTAATTGCAAAGAGCGGTACGTAGCCTATTTATGCACGGGACACAGACTGGAAGATTGAGGGACCCTCTGCTGCAGACAGACGTTACTATCACGCATGACGCTACCAGACGTACACAAACCTTGCATTACTGATCAAAAATATACAAAAAACTAAATCAATTTGGCTTCAAGTACAGTTTTAAATTTTATCATGCAACATGAAGATCATTACATCCTCAACTCTAATGAGCTGTGATCTGTATTTGTTCTTGACAAATGTCGGTGAGGAAAAGATCTTCTCACAAAGGTATGTAGATCCAAATGGAATAAGTATATTGTTATGGAAATGGCCCTTATTGGACTACTAAATATAGGATTAGCTCAGATCCCCCATTAATGCCTGTTTAGCGAAGTTGTGTGGTAAAAGGGACGTTATATGTGTGTCTGGAGGTGTAAGAGACTGTTTTTATGTTCGTACAGTGGTGGTGAAATGAGAGATCCCTCTTATTCCTTCCCCATCCCGGGATCGGCCTCTCCCAGTCGGCTGAGGGGGTGTGGCCTGGAGAGAGGGTGTGGCTGGAGGGAGGAAGTGACGCGAAGGGGGAAGAGTTTTGTCGGTTTCGCCGAGAGAGGCGAGCAAACGAGAGAGGAAACAAAGGCTTCGTAAAAAGGTTCAGTGTGTGGAAACGGTCGCTCTCGAGACGCGACGTGTTTTGGAAGCGAGCGAACGAAGGAAGGACAGTGGAATCTGCCGGTACAAAAACGGCAGTCGGCTTTGAGAGGCTGCCTACATGTGGAGTCGACCATCGACTCGTCTGGGGAGGTGATCGACTGGTTCGGCCGGCGTCTGGCCACGGAGCCTCTGACGATCCTTACTCACCTCATGGCTGGACACGTTGTCGATCCGCCTGTGGAGCCCGGCACCTCAATTTGGGCCGTGTCTGGTGAATGGGCCTGGCCTGGATTTGTATGCTGAACCCTGGAGAGAGATCGGCTGAAGCCCATCGTTGATCTGGCGGACTTATGTCGTCGACATTGCGTGGGGCCAGAGAGCGCGGAGACAGCGTGCGGTGCGAAAGGGGAAAAGGGAGGACGAGCTCCATTTCGCCATGCGGCACGTTCGAGCGGGAGCTCGAATCCGTGGACATCCACCTGTTGCGAGCGAAATTCGTGCTCTCGACACTGTCCTCTCGTCCATGAAACCTCACCAAGTACTCTGTCTTGTCTTGCATGCATGCTGTTTGTCTGTCTGTCTTTGTCTGCATGTTGTTTAAGGCATATTTCGGTAGCGACCCCCTCGAAACCTGTAGGCCGTGGTTCCCGAGTTAGGAACGGATTGAGGATTGTTAATAAAAACATTGTCGTGAATTTTGCTTGTGTCGTATTCCCCGATGTTCCCCAATAAATCGAGTAGGTTTGTATGAAGTTGCCGCTATGGATCAATTCGTGTCGCGTCGAGGAACGATCCGTTCGATTGGCATATAAAACCAAAATGGTTACAGACTGGCAGAAAATGCTCGGCATCTGACAAAACCAGTCTGTAACCAGGGGTTCTATTTCCCCAACTGGCAAGGTACAAGGATTACGTTGGTATCGCGATTGAAGGTGCGTGACCCAAGGCCTGTGCTGAGCCGGCCGGCGTTATAAACCCCGGAGACGGTGGTGGTGAGGGTGGCGCCTTGGACCGAGTGAGAATCCCGCCACCCTGGATCCGCAACAATATCAATTGCAGCCTTTGATAGTCCTGGGTATTTTGCGGCCACTGACAGCCAGAATTCCTCTAGTGTGGATGAGGCAAAAGCGGTCTTTAATGTGCGGTCAGAGGAGAGGTCCAAGAGCGCATCCTCAAGCTCCGATGACAGGTGTCGGGCAGATGAGGTGATGAAAGGCTGGCGTGTCCAGTCGTTTCTCTCTGGGGTGTCGTCTTTTGGGAAGTACCTATTGAAGTGACCAAGCAGGCTTCTGAGGTGAGTAGCAATAAGTCCTTTTATTGTTTGGATGCTTATGTCAAATTTGTCGATGAAGTCCTCGAGCTCAGGGAACATTTCCACACTGCCTTCTTCGACTCGCGCTGCCCACCGCTCAAGCTTCTAAAGGCCCAGTCACACCTTGACGTTTTAGCCAGCGATGGCAATGTATTAAAATGTATGTAAAACGCTGGCTGACGTTGAACTTTTGATGTTTTTTTTTTAGGATTCGGACGTATTCATAACGAGTTGGTCGTATGCATAACATATTAGTAATGGACACAGAACGTTTCGTTGTGTTATAGATAACTTATACCAACGAATGCTGAACCTATTGTCGGCCGACACAACCGATGCCCAACGATAGTCTAACTTAGGCATAGCGCGTTGCACGCATCGCCGACGATGTCGTGACGTAGCCTATTAAAAGGCTGACGCACAACGATTCGAATCATAACTGCCGTAGAAATGGAAGTGACAACATCGCGGTCACACCTTGGCGATCTTGCCAGCGTATGCCGACCTCTGAAAAATGTGTCTAAAACGTTGGGGCACGTCAAATACGGTATGAGTAAGTTTGGTATACATGAGTACAACGCTAAAGTACGCTATCATACGTCGTAGTAAGTAGAGTACGTCAAGAAATTTTAAACATGTTCAAAATTTTACGACGTACTCGGCGTATGACACACGTTCCGCATGTGATGGGGATAAGTTTTACACACGATATGCGGACGCTTACACACGTCCACAAAGGATACTTATAAGCTACTCATAAGTCGAAACACGTCGCGGTAATGTCTTTTTTACGCAAAACTTATTTCTAACTTATGTTTGACGTGCTTTGAACCAATTCTTTACGTAGTCCCAACACACATCGACGTATGTAGACGTATTACAATGACGTCTTCCGGTTGAGAAAAAAAAAAAATGAACGTGTTTCTAGCTTACAACTGCCATATAAAGACGTGTTCCCAGCGGTTTTGGGAATTGGTATATAAAAATGCTGCTCATAAAAGGGGAACCCAACAGTGTTTTCGAGTCCTTTTTGAGTCGATGTCCATGTCAGCAGTAACAGTATCAGTATCAGTATCAGTATTAGTATTAGTATTAGTAGTAGTTTGTTCATGTTGGCAGTAGTAGGTGAGTGTGAGGGGGAGGGTGTGGGTTATGATGGATCCTCCTTGCGTTTAACGATTTAACGATTTAACGATTTAAATGATAAACTCAACGATTTAAATGGCTGCATCTCCACTATTGAAAGTAGACGCTTGCGCTCAACAATTGGATTTTTTTTACACTCAACGACTTTTAAACGGTACCACTCAGCTATTTTCATTGTTTACAATGAACGATTTAAATTGCTGTCACTCGCCTTTGTTTTTTGACGCTGGGGTTTTGAAATTTGAAGCGTTTCTTCTGAACGTGTTAAAACGCTCAAACTTGACTATTTTAAATAGACGCTGCCGATGGACAATTGGAATCATAGCCAAGCTAGACATCGAAGTGTGAACATCCTCGTCATGCCCAAGAAAAGTTTGAAGAATGCTGCAAATAAGTGTCCTGGCCGTGGCCGTGGATGCTGACGCAAGTACGATCCATTATACCGACGTCTTTCAGCCTATGAGTAACTTAAAAGTAACGTCTGTCGACGTGTGGCAACGATCGCGTAACGTGCCAACAACACGTTAATCATCGGTTAGAAATAAGTTTCGGGTACGCTAAACATTACCTCGGCGTGTCTCAACTTATGATTAACTTACAAGTAGCATGTGTTGACGTCTGTCAACGATCGCAGACCGTGCATACAACTTGTGGCCAGCGTAGCGGAACGTGTGAGTCATACGCCGGCATACGTCGTGAAATTTCAAGCATGAAAAAATTTGAAGACAACCAAAAAGTACAACGTTTAAAGCCAGCGTACAATGACGTATGGCAGTGTTTTTCAGCGTGCTCTCAATGTTATTAAAACTTACCCATAACGTATTCAACGTGTGCCAGCGTTTTAGAAAAAAAAATTCAAAAATCGGCAAACGTTGGCTAAAACATCAAGGTGTGACCGGGCCTTAAGTAAACGCTGTAACCTTGTCAGAAAGTGTGAGGACATTGGTGTTTGGGCCTTGGAGAGACAAGTTTCGACTGTTCAGTTTATCAAATATGCCTGCCAGATATGCAAGGCCAGTAACCCATGTGGGGTCGGTCAGGTGGTCAGCGAGGGGGGGGGGAGCCGCATTCTGAGAGGAAAATGCGAACCTCCTCACGCGGTTCAAACAGTCTGGTTAAAACCTTCCTCCGTGATAGCCATCTGACCTCTGTGTGAAATAGTAGAGAGTCGTGTTCCGATCCCATTTCCTGGCAGAGTGTGACAAACAGTCTGGTATTCAGCAGACGGGAATTGATGAAGTTCACTTTAATTGCTGTTTGGAGAACATTGTGGAGTTGTGGCTCGAGGTTCTTGCTGGCGAGGGCCTCTCTGTGAATAATCAAATGAGTGAATTTGACATGCGGCGCCACTTCCAAAACTTTAGCTTTCAGTCCCCTTCTTGTCCTCTGCATGGCTCCAGCTCCATCTGTACACACAGAGATGCAATTTTCCCAACTACGCCCCTCCTCGCGCATTTTACTGTCCAGTTTGTTAAAAATGTCACGACCAGTGCAAGTTCCTTCAAGTGTCGAGCAAAACAACAAATCCTCGAACATTTTCCCCTCGTAGCTGTATCTTGCAAAAACAAGTAACTGTGCATCACTGGAAACATCCATTGTTTTGTCAATTTGGAGGGAAAAATCTTCCACTTTTCTTCACTCGGTCAATGAGCCGCTCTTTAATGTCGTTGGCCATTTCACCAATGCGCCTCGCCATTGTGTCATTAGACCATGGAATAGTCTCAAGTGTGCTCGCTATTTTTTCACCATGCATAGCTCTGGTCATTGCAATCGCTGCTGGGAGATCAGGCTCTCTGCAATAGTATGGGGCTTTTTGGATTGAGCAACCAGGTATGCCACTTCATATGAAGCCAAAAGGGCTTTGACGGGGATTGTAGAGTGCTCACATACAATCGTCTTTTGGCTCTGTAGTTCTCCCTCCTTACGACGAAAAAAATCTAATGGTTTGTCAATGTAGGATGGGTGTTTGGTTTGTAAATGTCTCTTCAATTTCATCGGTTTCAAGCTTTCGTGAGTAAGCACTTCTGAACACAGAACACACTGTGGATATTCCACTTCATTTTTGGCTCGGCATGTGAATCCGTACTGCAGAAAGTCAGTCTGATATTTCCGACGCTTGTTGGAGGCCAAATCTGCCGCCGGCGCCTTACGTTTTTCACTTGAACTTGTAACAGTTGGCCCACCTTCACATGTGTTGTCTTGGTCTGCATCTTGAGCTGGCAGACGTTTTTTGACAAGCCACCGATCCATATTCAGCCACCTTGCAGGAGTTAGCTAGCGCGAACATTGACTTTCAGCACCCGCCACCGTGCTGCGCTCACACACACACACACACACACACACACACACACACACACACACACACACACACACACACACACACACACACACACACACACACACACACACACACACACACACACACACACACACACACAAACACATTTCACTTGCTGCTCCAATCCGTTTCATAATGACAACATTATAACATTGGTATGGGAGATTTAATTGAAAAATCATTTTCAAAAAATATTTATGAATTTCTTTATTATATATTTGTTTTGACAACCTTCCCGCGACCCCCAGGTTGAGAACCATTGCGATAGAGGACCTGTCGACTCCAGACTTGTCCGGGGCGACGATCTGAATTCCGGGCGATCGGTCGAGCCGACTTGCGGCTCCATCCAGCGGAAGGACCGCGGCCGATACCCGGCACCCGCAACAATATTGCCTCGCTGGCTGCCACATGCAAACCCTGTGACCCACACCTCCCCCCTCCCCCAAGTAGATACTTTTATATATATGTATGTGTATATATATATATATATATATATATATATATATATATATATATATATATATATATCCTTCACTTGTATACATTTAATCAACAATATTAATAAAAGAATTTACCTCACTAAAATAATTAAATCATTATTATTTTATCAAATGCAATGCAATTGGAACTAGTTTACATGAAAAACAACCAAACTTAAATAAAAGGTGACTATGGAGTCCAAATACATTCTCACAAGATCTGATCAAACAATCGGCCAAATATCCCTTGTTTGACATGATGGAAAAAAACCTTCTAAGCACGTTCCACAAAATCATCCTTTCTTGAACAAATTCTGCCAAATCTGAGTATCTGAGATGAAAAGACATTGTGACCCATTTCAAGTGGTACATTGATTGTCACCTGGAAAGGTATCCAAGATTACAGGGAAACTGAAATCATCAACTTTATGATACATACTCGTACGAAAACCATTCTCTGTCCAACTCTAACCAACACATCCAGATATACATCAACTGGACAATCATTACCACTCCTTTTTGCAATCAGGCGATCTGGACTAGTCTTATGAAGCTACCGATCAAAAATATTATAGTTACTGAAACTGTATGCGAAACACCTTGCAACCAATGCCCACAGAAAACAGCTACTAAATATAGGATGAGCTCAGATCCCCCATTAATGCCTGTTTAGCGAGGTTGTGTGGTAAAAGGGACGTTATATGTGTGTCGGGAGGTGTAAGAGACTGTTTTTATGTTCGTACAGTGGTGGTGAAATGAAACGAACTAACAAATCAAATGTTAAGTTTTTGAACACTGGCCATATTTTCCATCCAATCTCATGTAACTTTGTTAAATAGATTCTCCATGGGTAGGCTCTCCTATTTGGGAAGTTCTGTGTCAATCGCTCAAGTGGTTTCAAACAAAACTAATTTAAAAGTGAATATAGGAGAAAAATGGAGGGTGGAAGAAAATACAATTGGGTGCCTCGGCTGACATTCCACAACACGTTCTTGTTTGTGATTGTGCATTTAAGTCCTCAATCGGGCTGAAGATGTTTGATCTTTGGCATTTGATGTTTGCCACGTAATAGGTTTGATGATGCATATTACAAGTTTGACAGGATATTGTACCCTTTTATAGAATATCATGAATGAACTAGTAAGTGATTACAGGAAATGTCACCTGTGCAGGGCGTTGTCAAATGATATATATAAAGCGTCAAATCCAGAACACGTAAAGACCTGCACCAGGATTGAAGAATCTGTTTTACACAAAGGTAGGAATATTTACTACACTAACTTCACTGTTTTTATTATAACATTTTTTTTGTTACCTTTTGTTGTAACAATTTGTGAAAAATTAATCAATTACAAGACTGTCCCATAAAATGACACAACATGCATCTTTGGACAGAACAGCAACATGGATTTTGAGAAACTAATTTGAGTAAAAACTGAGAAAAGTTAAACAGATTGGGAAAATAAAATTTTATATGTAAAAAAACAATAGAAATGCTGAAAGGCAGAAATATTTTTTTATCAAATGTTAATTTCAATTATCATGGGGATAACTCAAGGGGAGTCAACATTAATTTATAAAATGCAAGGTCGATGAGAATTTAACCATCGACCTCCCAGGCTCTCATCGGATTCTACAAACATACAAACTACTACTGAGTGAGATATGGTTTAAGGAGGAGAGTAACTGGAGGACAGGATTAGAATGCTACAAGGTGTATCGGTGTGATAGGAAGGAGAGAATAGGAGGAGAAGTAACAATCTGGGTAAAGGACAGCATTGCATGAAGAGAAAAGGGTGACATTAAGGAAGGAACAAGTCTGAAGATGACAATGGTTCACGAGCGGTATTTTACGATGTAGATTGTTTCAGAAGTCAAGGATGAGATAATGTGATAATTTTGACCAAATTATAAAAATGATCAACATGATGTGGTACGAGTGATGGGTTATTCGCTGCAAAATGTTGAAAACCAGGTTTCGTTCAACAACTTTCAAAATTTGACCTTTGCATAACCTTTAAAGGTCACAAAACAATGTTGTGGACATTAAAATAAGGAAACAGGATACGTGCTATAGCTTATTGGAGTTAGTTCGTCAAAGAAGGTCGAAAACCCGGTTCAATTCCCACAACTTTGAAAATTTGACCTTTGTGACCTTCAAAGGTCAAAGGTCTAGGATTATGACCTTTGGTGCAAAACTTCCTCCGGAACATTCCAGGAACAATATAACGTCATATCGGCTATCTGGCATTTCACACTCCTCGGATTATCCATACTTTGATGAAATCAGCGTAAAAACAAACTTGAAGGGGGCACCACGGGCGAGGTGTTGGAGATAGAGAAAAATGGTTTCAAGACTTTAGGTGGGGAATGACCTCAAGATTATGCATAAAATATATTGTCATCCAAGCTCTCAAATTTGGGCGGTCATATGATTTTTATGTCAGAATTCGCAATTTTCTAAGTTTATGACCTTGTGACCTTGACCTTGGGACGAAAATGAAAAATCGGACAACGACAAGTTTGAGATTATTCATTTTGCTATTCAAATACCGAAGAACTCATTCCACTCAGTCAATTCCCGAGGAGAAGATAGATTTTTAATCCGACTACCCCCTAAAAATGGCTATTTTTTAGGCGTGGCTCCACCCACAATGGGCCTAGCCATGCCCTCATCCAGTAAAACACAACGAGACATTGATATCGAACATATAATCAAGTTTCATCAAGATCGGATCAAAGTCCATGGAGTTATGCTCTAGACACACAGACACACAGACATAACAAATATAGTGGTCACTCTGGCTGGCGCTCGTGAACCAATAAATGTCGAGGATTCTGTATGGGTGGAGATTAGAGATTGTAAAAACAGTCAGATACTGGAAGGATGCTTTTATAAGGCTCTGGGTGTGAAGGAAGAGGAGGAAGGAGAAGTACATGAGGAATTCAAAAGGGCATGATGTGGTAAGGAAAGAGTCTTGATTAGGCCAAAAAAAAAAATGTTGCATTGGCGTAACGGGTCACTGAAAAATAGGGTAGGTCGGTCGGGATCTTTTTTTTTTTTTTTTTTCCTAATAAATCCCTCCCAAAATCTCCCCCGGCTCGAGTACCACCCTTTTTGTCGGCGGGTTCTGTCCGAAACACTTCCGGGTTTTTGCGATCGCGATCGCAATCAACAAGATACTTGAAAACGATAGCAAAACAACAAAAATAGCAATAAAATAGGGTCGGCAAAATTTTTTGATAGCAAAAAAACAAAAAAAAAACGTAGGGTCGGCGGAATTTTTAGGGTCGGGCGGGTTACGCCAATGCAACATTTTTTTTTTTTTTTGGCCTTATGGGGGATTTTAACTTGCCAGGGATAGATTGGGTCCAGGAACAGGGAAAGGACAGAGCGGATGAGGATTTCGTAGATTTAGTCCAGGATTGCTTTTTAACCCAGTTTGTAGATAAGCCCACGATTGAGAGTGCAGTGTTGGACCTCCTTTGAAGTCATCACATCATCACACCATTTGAAAGCCTTTATCCCTGAGCAGGGGTCAGTTTTTTGTGGGCTCCAATCATGGTACCCTTTCTTGAGGCAATGTTTTTACAGCCGGATGCCCTTCCTGACGCCAACCCTTTCGTCGCCTTCAACCCTGCAGGGATAATTACCAGTATACTGGTGCTCATTTCATCGACCTTCAGGAGGATGACAGGCTGAGTCAAACCCCCTGATGCTAACTCAGTGGCCAGCGGGGCTCGAACTCAGGACCCCAATGATCCAAAGCCACCGCCTGAACCATTGTGCCACACCAGGCTCATTTAGACCTCCTTTTAAGTAACGATCCCAATATGGTGGAGGAAGTGGAGGTTGGGAAGTATGTAGGAGCAAGTGACCATAACATTGTGTGTGCAAAGATTCTGTTAAGGGTTGGAGTTCAGGATAGGAGGGTAAGGCTATTAGATTTCAAGAAGGTAAACCTTGAGGGTATGAGGAGAGAGTTGGGTGATGTACATTTGGAGACTCTAACAACAGGACATTCAGCACCAGAGAAATGGGAAACCTTCAAGGACCAAATGTGTACAGTGAAGAGTAAGTACATTTCAATGAGGTGTAAAACTAGAAGTAGAAAGAGGCCAGGGTGGTTGAGTAGTGAGACAAGGAAAGCTATTAAGGAGAAGCAGAAGGTATTTATTAGGTTTGAAATATCAGACGCCTATCAGAAATATCAGAAATATAGACGCCATAGAGAGGGTTCAGCGCAGGGTTACTAAATTGATTCCGGGCCGAGCTCGACTTAGCTATGAGGAGTGGGTGAAGGAGACAGGGCTTTATACACTAGAAAGGAAGCGGTTACGAGGAGATATGATAGAGTTGTTTAAAATAATGAAAGGTAGAGATAAAATAAGTGAAGATGCATTATTTAACAGAGTAGGCAGTGATATGGCCAGGGGCCATAGCCAGTGTGACCACTCCTTGGCTTTTTTACAAGATCTTAGCCATTCGTTGTTCACCTTGGCGTCTTGGTTTTCTATAGGTTTTCTTGGCATATAGGTTTTCTATTATCATCGTGTTTCCGAAACCTTGTGAATTATTGCCTTTTTTCATTGGCTCACCTTGGCATTTATAAAAATGAGGAGTGGTCACACTGGCCAGAGCCTGAGAGTAAAGAAGAGGAGAGTTGAGATGGTAGCAAGGTAGGGGACTTTCACTCAGAGAGCAGTTAATGCATGGAATGGCCTCCCTGGAAGGGGAGTGGCAGCAGAAACAGCAGATAAGTTTAAATTAGAATTACATAGGTTCCTGGAAGTTGTGGAGATAGAGGGGTGTAGGGATGTTGGCAGGACTTTTTGGTAGTTTCAGCATTGATGGGTGATTGTGTGCATGTGTACAGAGTGCTTTTGTTGGGGGCTTGTCAAGGGGTGTTGTGTGGTTGATGTATATTTTTATACCTCCTCCCCTGAGCCCATGCCCCCTCCCCTGAGGGGAAAAAGAAAAAGAAAAAAAAAAGAAAAAAACTTTTTAAAAATATGAAAAATAATCATAAATTAATTAGTGTAAAAATATTGACATTTTCTTCCTTGCTCTTGGATCTTATGTAGATAAATTAGTATGGTGTTTGCGCAGGCATGATGGGCTGAATGGCCTCCACCTGTTAGATTTCCTTGTTATCCCACCCTCCGGAGGGAGGGAATGGTATATTGTAATCGTCCGGTTTGTTACTTAGCGAAATCTTCAATTTTTGTCAAGTATGTTGGTCTGTTCCGTTTGTTGGTTTGTTTGTTTGTCCGGTCGTCTACAGCCCAAACGGCTGGACCAGTCCTTCTTCAATTTTTACACCTGATAGGCAATCCACCTGAGACGGTCTGCGTCCAAACCCCGTCTTAATCGGACTAAACGTCGCGACGTGACGTCACACAACGTGAAAACACATTTTTGGACATAACTCGGTGACCGTAAGTCGTAGCGACTTCCGGTTGACGACAAATTAAACTTCATTCAAATATCTAAATGATTACTAAATGCATCTTTTTACAAGTTACGCATCGTTTTCACAAGCGTATGACGTCAAAGTTTTGCCTCTTGACGTCATTTTAAAAAAATATTTACACTCGTGTGCAGCCGAAACTACTGAAGCAATCGTTCTCAAATTTTAACACGTGATAGCCAATCTTGCTGAAATAGTCTGGGATCAAATCACGTCATAATCGCACTTAACGTCACGATGTTACGTCAAAAAAGGTGAAAACAAGCTTTTGAACATAACTCAGTAACCGGAAGTCGTAGCGACTTTCTGTTGACGCCAAAACAAATTCAATGGAATATCTAAATGTTTTAAAATGCATGTCAGTACAAATTATGCACAGTTTTCGCAAGCGTATGACGTCAAAGTTTTTAGCTATTGGCGTGATTTAAAAAAAATTCTATTCGTTCTCCAGGTCACAATTCTTAACCGATTTGGATGAAATTTTAACGGCTCATAGAAATCCACAGTGCAAAAAGATATGTGACTTTTGGTGATGTTCAAGATCAGGATCTGGATTCTGCATCACTTTATATTATCGCCCATTATAAACCAAGGGGTAATTTTGTGAATTACACATGGCTATTTCTCAAACAGTTTTGCACTTATTATATTGAAACTTCTACTGTCTATTTATGCATGTAATATTAACATGTGTACAAAGTTTGATCGAAATTGACCCAAGGTCAAGGTCAGGGTCACCCAAAACATGAAAAACACACATATAAAATACATATAAGTTTTTGTTTGACAACATATTTCAAATCTGATAACGGGATCGTAAAGATGGTTGAAAAGCAATGTTCCTAGGTATTTTCAAATATTTTCTACGATCAGAATGAAGGCAACAAGCACCGATGATAAGTTGTTAAATGTCACATGGTGGCTTTAAATGAGTTGTGAAAATTTTCAATCTGCTGCCGTTACCACGACAACGCGCGCCTGATAATTGTTATTTGTGATGTCGCGTCATTTTATTAATGTACGAACAAATAAACACCACACATTCCATGACATTACAGCTTGGACCACCACACGGAAGGGTCAACTAATTCGCCAAGTGTCGTGCTAAGCACGATTTTTCATTTGTCTGTTTGTTTGTCTGTCTGTCTGTTAGCAACTTTACGGCAAAACGGCTTTAGCAAACACTATCAAATTTAATCCACAGGTGGGCAATAAACCTTGGACGACCCCATTTACTTTTGGGTCCAATTGGATCAAAGGTCAAGGTCAAGGTCACGAAAAGATCAAAATCGTTTTTCGCTCATAACTTCGTCAAAAATGGTTTAATTGACTTCAAACTAAGACTAAAATATTCCTTATTCTATTCCTTATAATCAACATTCAAGTTAAAGATGTATCAAATCTAAATTTGATCCCCAAAATAACTTTATGCCTTAAATGGGTGGGATTTGTTGTGCCTGGTATTTCCTTGAATTCTGTTTAACCTTTTATAAAACAAAAATTAGGTGGAGATCACAGTGTGATGTTGAATCGCCCAATTTTCACAACTTTACATGGGAAAGTAAGAGTTCAGCATCAAGAAAAAAAACTTTCAGGATTTTCACATTGTGAAGAAACATCATGAAAAATCGAAAACTCACGAACCGGATGAAGCAGGTATGGGGTTTAACCGGTTTGGGCTTGATTTTTACATCAGAGAGAAAATATGAAACACTGTCACAAAACATGAGTTTGACGCTTGTTATTCACTTTGGTGGTTGGGGAAGTATCACAGGGTTTGCCCGGGGGCAGTAAAGTAATACAGACGAGGTGTTTAATGTACAAGAATGGAGTCGAGGGGTGAGAATCATGTGTGTGACAGGATTGTCCTTGTGATCCATGATTCCCCCAGTTCCAAGTCAGTAGAAAGGGCTGTGATTAAAATCACACCAAACTTTCCTTCAATGTTTGGAAAGTCTAAAACCATGACAACGAGAGGGACCAGTTCAGCTGATTTGTAAAGTTTGATGTGTTATATCTATCTGAACATCTTGAGCCTTTAACTTCAAACATTGTAAGTTTGCTCACTTGGAGTGCTTACTCACAAATATCCTCCAAACACCAACACAAAGGCTTTGATGGTGAACTTGAAGGGTCTGAGTTCCATACAGTTGTTTGAGCACCTGATGGCTGACAATCCATTTGAATTGTGCTGTTGAAATGAAAATAAAGTCCAGTGTGTATCTGAAGCAGGCAGGGTGGTCATCACTTGCATTGTGGGAGAATTGTGGTGAAGAAGGCTATGGTGGTAGAAATGGAAGTTGGATTGTGGCACGCATGTTCAAACGATTTTGGTGTACAGATGCAAATTAGGCGTGTGGCAGCGTGTGCCGGTCATGTGAGGAGAAGATCATGTAATGTGAAGAAAATGAGGAGAATGGGGAAAGAAACCCAACTTATCCCTCACAACACAATATGCCTTTGTAACGCAGGAACAACAAGAGAAGGGCCCCATCTGGAACAACTACAGTAATAACAACATAACTACATCGGGAACCACTATACACTGATGAGCCAAAACATGATGACCACCTGCCTAATATACGGTTGGTCCTCCGTGTGCCGCCAAAACAGCGCCGACCCACCGAGGCATGGACTCCACAAGATCCCTGAAGGTGTCCTGTGGTATCCTGCACCAAAACATTAGCAGAAGATCCTTCAAGTCCTGTAAGTTGCGAGGTGGAGCCGCCGTGGATCGGACTTGTCGGTCCAGCACATCCCTCAGATGCTCAATCGGATTGAGATCTGGAGAATTTGGAGGCCAGGGCAACACCCTGAACACTTCATCATGTTCCTCAAACTATTCCCGAACAATGTGTTCTCACATTCCAATGGATTTCGATGAAACTTGACCACAACCTTCATCATCTCCCAAAGTTTGTTCATGCTTTTTAAAAAATCCAGAGGTATTTACTTTCCAAAGGTATCTAATTATTTTGTACGTTATCCACATCTACCAGGGGTTCCCTGTTTTTCTTATCCAGCCGCTACCAGGTGAGCACCCAGGTGTATTGTCGTTATTTATTTGTATACAGTGTCAACGCTTGTGGAAGAGCTAGTCACTGAAAGGACAAGGGCATAACATAACAAAAGGGGGAAGGGGGGGCCCCAACAGCGGGGTTGAAGGGGCTGGGCGACTTTGACAAACAATGGGTGTGGGGAGAAATGAGGGCAGGAAGGGATGCATGGGGTGGGCAAGATGGATGGAGAATTTTTCCCAGGAGGGAAAAAGATTTTGGATGAGGTATCATCTGAGATGAACAGCTATCGTGAAGACCTGGAGAGAGGAATCAGATTGAAGAGGATGTGGAAGTTGATTCCACAGGTGGGAAAAAGGAGGATCGAATGGGTGGAGGTGAACAGTGATTCTGGATATATATATATATATATATATATATATATATATATATATATATATATATATATATATATATATATATATATATATATATAATATATATTTTCACCAGAAGGGGGTTGATGGTTTCCCGTGTGTCCTGCAAAAACCTAGGGGCAGTGGGGGGTAAAGCACGGATAGAGCAGAGGGTGAAAGACCAGAAAGGAGGCAGTCGAAGACAGAGAGACCACTGACCTCTCTGCAATGGTGCAGTGATAAGCCCACAAACTCAGATTCAGAGCGGGAGTTTCCGATGATCTTGACGGCCTTGGTTTCCATGACGGAGCTTCGCATGGTGTGACTCAGGGGTGCTAGCCCAGAGGGGAGAGCCGTTGTCCATCAAGCTAAGGATGAAGGAAGTCCTTGAAGGTGGATAGGAGTTCAAGTGTGCCAAGGAAGGACATTGTATGATGGAGGATGCGCAGTCAACTTGCTTTGGACGTACTCGCATTCTTTGTTGACGTACTCGCATGGTAATTCTGGTAATACGTACTTTATCAAGGTGCTGGAATTTTAATTGCATAAGCTTTCTAGACATACTTCGTTGAAAAACGATAACGTGTAAGTACTGTTGCGGGGCCAGACGTCGGCTGCGAGCACGACCGCGAGATGGAGCTGCAGCGTCGGCTCGAATGATCGCCCGGAATTTAGGTCGTCACTCTGGAGAAGTCCGGATCCGACGGGTCTTGACTGGACCAATGATTGCCAACAGGTCACCCGCGTGGAATAGGGTGAATAGCCAAATTTCTTTTTACCTAAGTATCCACGTGGGGAATCGACCGGGGAAATTCACCCTCGACGGCACCCGTACGGAACGAGCTGCTTAGCGTGCTCGTTCCATGTGCGTCCCGAGTGGTTTGATCACCGGGTTCCGTCGGTCCGATTGTCCTGTTACAACGCGATGGCCAGCTAATTCCCAACACGCAGTACGCTCAGCCAATGAAGGAACAGACAGGAACGAGCTGAAACTTTCAACAAATGGGGATATTTATTGAATTGTAATGGGGAAATGAGGGGGAAGCATGCAATAAGCAGAGCTAAACCGATTATTATTATTATTATTAAGCACGTAAATACAGGCAAAAACACATACATTTCACTACTGATCAGACGGGCCCACAGACACACACACACACACGCACACACACTCAATGGTCTTTATTAGGACCTTCAGCTCGGAGGGAGAGGTGGGTTGAAGACCAGGGTCTAACTTGGACCTGTCCGCCTCGTGCGGTCTTCAAGTCGGTCGATCCGGCGGAGGCAAGACGAACCCGGACACCGGTGGGCGACCCTTGCGGTTCCTGCGGGAACTGGCGTTCCGAGAGCTCTCTGTTGTGGTGAGGAGGAGAAGGGCGGCGTTGACCATGACCAGCCAGACAGGCTCCCTGGGACGAGCGCCCCGGCAAGACGAGAGGTCCAGGTCGGGGAAATGCTCTTCCGCTCCTCTGCTCTTTCTCTCCTCCCTCCTCTGCCCTCCTCTTTTGTCGAGGAAGGTCCCTTATCCAGGAATGTCGCTTGTCGTCTCTCGATCGCGAGGATTCTCCCCTCTGACCAGCTTCTGGCTCCCCTTTTATCCATCTCTGCCAGCCCGACCCCTCCCCCCTTCGGTCCGCGGAGAATCCCGGGGCTGTTTGTGCAGCACTCCCGCAACGCAACGATCATTTCTGTTGTCATGCGGAAGATTAGGTTTTCCAATAAAGGGAAACCCTAACTTTAAAGATAAATCACAGCGCATGGACATTTATTTACCCATTAGACAAGGAAAAGGAAGGTATCTATAAAACACATACTTACCGATATAACTAATCTATAGGACCTGAATGTTGTGTGCGATAAGTTTCCAAACTCACCTACCACCAGGTGGTGTTTGCGGCCCAGGTTTTGCACGTTCGATGTGGACAGACAGACAAATAAATAAACGAAAAACGTTCCCAAATTCAATACCCTCTGGCAAGTATAACGAAGTAAAGTTAAAGGAGGACAATAATAATTCAATTATAGGGAGGTGTTTTGTTTTTGTACGAGTAAAAAGCTTGCATTGTTGTCATTTTCATGAATTATTGTTAACTGAACATATTACCAACTTGTTTATGAAAACATTATTAAATATTTTCATGGTTCACTCCTCCTTTCCTCAGATCCTCATTTCCGAATATTCCATCTGGACCCCTTTTACCCTCTTCTATACTTGTAGGATCCCGGAGGACAAGTGAAACGATGTCTGTGTTACCATTTGTGGTGTTGATTGGACTTCTTGGGTCAGGTAAGAGAGTGAAAAGGATGAGGTGTGTGTGTGTGTGTGTGTGTGTGTGTGTGTGTGTGTGTGTGTGTGTGTGTGTGTGTGTGTGTGTGTGTGTGTGTGTGTGTGTGTGTGTGTGCGTGCGCGTATGTGTGTCCTCCATAACGCCAAAACCATGAAACCGAGCAGCCTGAAACTTTGCATGCAAACCAAGGGAGCTCAAAGGAAGTGCAAGAGTGAAAATTGGGTGTTTGGGTTAACTAAAACACCCCTTTTGAAGATAATTACCGGCCTTATTTAATTATATCCTTCATCAGGCGATCCTCTGCCATCGTGTTTTACGACGTGGGAAAGGGCTTTCTCTTAAGAATGTACAATGTAGCTGTTTTTTGCTTTTGAGTGGCCTCGCATAAATTTGAACTTGAATTCAACTTCTGTTTTGACTTTTTCACAGTCTCTAAGGTTGCCTAACACTCGATTGCAGCAAGGTTTCTGAAAATGGGTTTTTTTTAAAAAACGGGTTTACGTTGTGTTGTGGATTTATTGTATCGGTGTGTCTCCACAATCATTTATTAACAGGATTTACATTGTATCGGCCGGGGGTCGGGTGAGAAGGCCACGAGGGGGTGAAGCTATCTTGGGTTCCCACCAGACTCGAGAATCTCAGGCCGTCGCACACTGATAACTCCGTGACGCGGCGGGTCCCTAATCGACCGTGAACGCCAAGAACTCAACCACGTGACTTAGGGTCCTCCGTCTAAATTGGTTACCAAATTATAATCACATGACCTCATTACCGGAGGACATGCCCTCGGTACGCCTTGTCTGAACTGGGTCACCTTACCGGCTCAGATGCAGCCGAGCGACACTGCCAAGGATGTACTGGCTAAAAGAACGGATCGTTGGGAATAAAGTCCTGGCTCAGCTTGGATACGGACCATGCTGGATCAATGAAAGAAATGACAAAAACGAGCTGGGAACATTTCTACACAATCATTTATTAATAGGCAGGCGAGGAAAAATATGTGGCACAGTGAACGTAGTTTATTGTTGTGTGTCGGCAGAGATACAAAGAAATGTGTGGTGCGTCAAAACAAGCAACTTGCTAAAGCAGATACAGAGCAGACCTATCCCGATATAATTATTCTGCAATCTTAACTGAAGCGAGGACAGGCGCCATGACACACACACACACACACACACACACACACACACACACACACACACACACACACACACACACCCCGATGAAGAGGAGATAACGAGAAGAAAGGAGAGGAGATGAGACTAATGGTCTTGTAATACCTTGCACGATTGACCGACCATGCCACCCAGTACGTTTTGGGGGGATGCTCCGCTGAACGATCCCTCCTTGATAGTTGGTGCGTCGTCTTCTGCTTGGCTACGGTGCCGGTAAAGCACCTGCGCTGATCCAAAGAATGGGCGCAACCGTCAGGCATGAGGGAGGGACTTTAGGTGGAGCCAGCGGCGAGTGGGTGGAAAAGGCAGAGTCGAGAGTGAGCAGGTGGAGTGGCAGATGGGATCAGGTGAGTGGGTGGAGGAGGTGGAGTCGAGAGGGAGTGGGCAGAGTGGCAGACGGGATCAGGTGGGTGGGTGGAACCAGCGGCGAGTAGGTGGAGGAGGTGGAGTTGAGAGTGAGTGGGAGGAGTGGCAGCAGCATGCGTATACAGAGACTGATCCAATGCCAGACAAAAAAAGGATGAGGATGACCACTACTCCAATACGGACGGCTTCGCGATCCATCATTTATAGGCCCTGCGGTGCAGGGTGGGGCACCACCCTGAAGTGATGCATCATCACCCGAATTGGGTGCTCCCATTGGGCCCTGGCCACCACACGGCCCGACTGCCATGGCCAGAAGCGGCCTCATTGGTGCATCCAGCAAGACCTCACCAGGCTGTGGAATCATCTTGCTCCGCACCTCGCGATATGAATCGCCTTGCACCGAACTCCGGGGCTGTGCTCCGGCGATTGGCTGAGGGCTGCATCGGTCCCGCATGCCTGCCCGGGCACACCTGGCGCACTGCGGTTGATGCCGATCAATGTGCTTGTCCCGTCCGTACGCTATGCGGCCTGAGCGATCCGGGCCGTACAGCATGCCTCTACTTGGTGGCACCTTCATCGAGGCGCAGGTGCGCGAGGATGTCTGCCATCCGCGGGAGACATTGGTGGCCGTGATGGCGAACGAGAATCAACAGTAAGACGCCATTGTGAACCAACGCGCAGACCCGAACAAAGATATGCACCATGCGCGTCCCGTACATTGCGATTGTATGATGCCATTGTAATCAGCACGCAGAATAAAGACATGTGCTATTCGTGCCCCGTTCTGTGCGATGATAAAATGCCATTGTAATCGGTGTGCAGTCCCGAATGAAGAGGTGCGCTATTCGTGTCCAGTACTGTACGATGATAAATTATCACGGGGCTGCGCGTGGGTCCTCCATTGTGCATGCGGTTATCTATCAGAGTGGTGATCTTCACAGGCAGCTGCCTGCGTGGTGCCAGCTCTGATCTGTGTCATGGATTGAAAGAAAGGATTGGATATAATTATTAGATGCAGAAATGGGTTAAAAAGAATGTGCCACGTGCGTCCTGTACGGCGTTGGGCTTTTATTGTTTGCTTCCACGATTCCCTTTGACACCGTATTCTCGCAGACATACTTTCACACAGCAGAGGATGCTTCCATCATCCGTCGTGTGGTTGAGGCTTCTGCTGGCCTCCCCGAAGACGCATACTGAAAGTGAAGGGTGTGGCTGCGGTTTTTACAGGTGGCTGTCTGGGTGATGTGCCTGCTTTGATTTATTTCAGGAATAACAGAAAAAGAATAGGAATGAAGATAGAGATATAATCAGACCTCACTATGAGATCCACGCAACGCACCGTCCCATTTGACCCATTAGACACGAGGGAAAGGTCTAGCTGCACATATATTAATGAAATAACTGTCTGGAGACCACTGTATGATGGATGCCATTGCCTTGGAGGCATGCCGTTTCCACAACCGCAACAATATAAAGCAATGCAAGCTGAGGAGCTTCCATGTGCTTCCAAGCAGCTTCATGACTTTATCTTGCGTTTTATTCGATTTCTGTTTTCACTTTTGGTATTTGCTAATGTAGGTTCAGACTCCACTAATCCAATTTCCGTGAAAATCCGTTGACATTTGATTAATTTATGTCGTAAAGAGATTTGTATGGGGAATGTGAGGCTTCTCAAATGTTCTTGGCAGCCTCATGGCCTTGCTTAACTCTGATTTGGTTTTTATTTCCATTTTTAGCTCGCCTGTTCGAAGAACAGAGAGCTATAGCGATACCCCCGGCGTGAGGGTGAGCGTCAGCGTGAAAATGTTAAAGTTTTTGGTGCAAGTTATTTAGATGCTTGCCATTCATTTAATGTGTGTATGAGGATGCTGATATTTGGCATGGAGGTTCCTTTGGGGTATATTATTGATGAAGTGAAGTTGAAATAAAAAAATAATTTCAAATGTTTTAAATTTTTGAACTTAACTTGTTTGTAGCACATCAACGTTAAAGTTTTTTTTCCTTTCTAATGTTTTTATCTACCACACTATTTTTTATTGATTACAATATACAAATACATATATTGCTTTAAAATTAATTGGATCAGACTTCACTGCAATGCTTTATAAAAAATATTATTAAATTAGTCTTTTAAAAACGATAAATGTATAAACAGGCGAGCATTGGGTGGCTTTGACACCAACTCTGGTTTTTACCCCTCAGCCAGAATTTGGCAAAGGGGTATTATCGTCACAGGCGTTGTCCGTCCGGGCGTCTGTCAACTTTTGGTTTCCGGCAATTTCTAGGAGAATGCCTTGTCCGATTAAATCCATTTTTGCAGCTGGTGTTGGGGCTGGGTAGAGGAAGGTTCCTTTCGATATTCAGTGCGATGCGATATCCAATATGGCGGCTTGGGCAGCCATCCTGAATTTGGTTTCCGGACAATAACTTGAACGGCTTCACACATTGATTGTATTATAATGGGGGTGGTTAGAGGAAGGTTCCTTTCGATATACAGCACAATCCGATGTCCAATGTGGCGGCTCGGGCAGACATCTTGAATTTGGTTTCCGGACAATAACTTGAGAACGGCTTGACAGATTGATTTTTTTTTTATTTTTTTTAATTTTGCAAAGCAAAAATAAATATCAAATGACATCACAGATGGGGTGCTCTGCTTTTCTTTTTTTTCTTCTTTTTTTTCTACTTGCACTTGATCTGGTGGTGTGTGTGTGTGTGTGTGTGTGTGTGTGTGTGTGTGTGTGTGTGTGCGTGCGTGCGTGCGTGCGTGCGTGCGTGCGTGTGCGCCGTGCTGCGATTTTCAATATGGCCACCATCTTGAAATTGGTTTGTGTCAAGGGGCTGAGGGGTTACGCCCGCTTTGCGGAGCTATTTTTACCCCTCAGCCGGAATTTGGCGAAGGGGTATTGTCGTCACAGGTGTTGTGCGGGCGTCCGTCCGTCCGTCTGTCAACTTTTGGTTTCCGTCAATTTTGAGGAGAACGCCTTGTCCGATTAAATCCATTTTAGCAGTGTGTGTTAGGGCTGGGTAGAGGAAGGTTTCTTTCGATATTCAGTGCGATGCGATATCCAATATGGCGGCTCGGGCAGCCATCTTGAATTTGGTTTCCGGACAATAACTTGAGAACGGCTTGACTTATTGATTACATTTTTGTGTGATATAATGGGGGTGTTTAGAGGAAGGTTTCTTTCGATATTCAGCGTAATCCAATATCCAATATGGCGGCTAGAGCAGCCATCTTGAATTTGGTTTCCGGACAATAACTTGAACGGCTTCAGACATTGATTTTATTCTGGCGAGGTATAATGGGGTTGAGGAGAGGAAGGTTCCTTTCCAAAATGGGCATGCTGCGGTGCGTGCGTGTGTGCGTGTGCCGTGCTGCGATTTTCAATATGGACACCATCTTGAAATTGGTTTGCGTCAAGGGGCTCAGGGGTTACGCCCGCTTTGCGGAGCTATTTTTATAGTTGCTGACAGATTCAGACTCGACTGCAACAAGTTGTGTGAAAGTCCGACTAAAAATACCTTTTTCATAAGGTAAATGCATTAAATCTCAAATAACAGAGATGAACCTTAAAGGGACACCATATTATTTAATCCATTCACTGCTTGACCTCACACCCTGTCTCATAGAGGGACTGCTTATCCATAGTGTCTGCCAGATCTGTGTCTGTATTTTAGAGGTTCAACGAGTTGCTCAACACGGAATCAAAGCAAATCTGGTGAAAAGTGGACGTATTAAAATAATGTTATAACGTTTGCGTGGACGAGCTGATGTACCACGTGATGCATGCACAGACGAGCAGGCAACGTGGTGGATTATGTGCAAAGTATATTTCATGCTGAATTAAACTTTGTGATGTCTTCAGGATTCATGCTCCATCGTCATTACATTAAACAGAAACTCTTTTGTGAAAAAGTCATGATTTGAACAAATTCATTTAATTTCCTTAACTGCTGCGGGTGGTGAAGACCGGCTTTTACAGTTTAAGGTATCCTATGTGGTGTGCTGCCACAGCCTGGCCAGCCGTTCCTCATCCACCATTTACAACCATGCTTGTTTGAGTGCATATGCCACTTCCTGAGCACCCTACAGTGTACGGTGGTACAGTTCCTGTCCCGATCGGGGTGTACAGTCGGCAGATGCTACAAGGTAGAGCATATTCTGATAACGCGTTTTCGCTACAACAGGATTTATTGCAAAAACAAAAAACAACAACAACAACAACCATGCTACGTCATCCTGAGTGAATTGCTCACTCACTGCAGATGATTTTGCCATGCAATGTCATTCAGAGCGAATGGTTCGTGCTCCGTAATTCTGATCGAGTCGTTTGTGCTCCGTCATCCTGGGCGAGTCGTTCATGCTCCGTCATCCTGATCGAGTTGTTCGTGCTCCGTCATCCTGATCGAGTTGTTCGTGCTCCGTCATCCTGATCGAGTTGTTCGTGCTCCGTTATCCTGATCAAGTTGTTCGTGCTTTGTCATCCTGAGCAAGTCGTTCGTGCTCCGTCATCCTGAGCGAGTCGTTCGTGCTCCGTCATCTTGAGCGAGTTGTTTGTGCTCCGTCATCTTGAGCGAGTTGTTCGTGCTCCGTCATCCTGAGTGAGTCGTAGTGCTCCGTCATCCTGAGCGAGTCGTTCGGCCCATCCTGAGCTAGTCGTTCGTGCTCCGTCATCTTGAGCGAGTTGTTCATGCTCCGTCATCTTGAGCGCGTCGTTAGTGCTCCATCATCCTGAGTGAGTCGTTAGTGCTCCGTCATCCTGAGTGAGTCGTTAGTGCTCCGTCATCCTGAGTGAGTCGTTCATGCTCCGTCATCCTGAGCAAGTCGTTCATGCTCCATCATACTGAGCGAGTTGTTCGTGCTCCGTCATTTCGAACGAGTGGTTCATGCTCCATCATCCAAAGCGAGTGATTCGTGCTCGGGCATCCAAAGCGAGCGATTTGTGCTCGGTCATCCAGAGTGAGTGGTTCGTGCTCCATCATCTTGAGTGAGTCGTTCGTGCTCTGGCATCCTGAGCAATTGGTTCATGCTCTATCATCCTGAGTGAATGTTTTGTGCTCTGTCATCCTGAGTGAATTGTTCAAGCTTTGTCAGCCTGAGCGGGTTGTTCATGCTCCGTCATTCTGAGCGAGTAGTTCATGCTCCGTCATCCTGAACGGTTTGTTCGTGCTCCATAATTTTTGGTGAGTGGTTCATGCTCTGTCATTCTGTATGAGTGGTTCATGCTCTGTCATTCAGAGCGAGTGGTTCGTGCTCCGTCATCCAGAGTGAGTGATTAATTGTTCAGTCATCCAGACTGAGTATTTCGTGCTCCATCATTCCGAGTGAGTGGTTCGTGCTCCGTCATTCTGAGCGAGTGGTTCGTGCTCCCTCGTTCTGAGCGAATGGTTTGTGCTCCATCATTCTGAGCGAATGGTTCGTGCTCTGTCATCCTGAACGAGTGGTTCACGCTACGTCATTCTGAAGGAGTTGTTTGTGCTCCGTCATCCTGAACGAGTGGTTCGTGCTCTGTCATCCTGAACGAGTGGTTCGTGCTCCGTCATCCTGAACGAGTGGTTCGTGCTCTGTCATCCTGAACGAGTGGTTCGTGCTCAGTCATCCTGAACGAGTGGTTCATGCTCCGTCATCCTGAACGAGTGGTTCGTGCTCCGTCATCCTGAACGAGTGGTTCGTGCTCCGTCATCCTGAACGAGTGGTTCGTGCTCCGTCATCCTGAACGAGTGGTTCGTGCTCCGTCATCCTGAACGAGTGGTTCGTGCTCCGTCATCCTGAACGAGTGGTTCATGCTCCGTCATCCTGAACGAGTGGTTCGTGCTCCGTCATCCTGAACGAGTGGTTCGTGCTCCGTCATCCTGAACGAGTGGTTCGTGCTCCGTCATCCTGAACGAGTGGTTCGTGCTCCGTCATCTTGAACGAGTGGTTCGTGCTCCGTCATCCTGAACGAGTGGTTCGTGCTCCATCATCCTGAACGAGTGGTTCGTGCTCCGTCATCCTGAACGAGTGGTTCGTGCTCCGTCATCCTGAACGAGTGGTTCGTGCTCCGTCATCTTGAACGAGTGGTTCGTGCTCCGTCATCCTGAACGAGTGGTTCGTGCTCCGTCATCCTGAATGAGTGGTTCGTGCTCCGTCATCCTGAACGAGTGGCTCGT
>NC_140973.1:6501915-6539415 GCF_056783735.1 Eptatretus burgeri | reverse complement strand
TGGATTTCAGACATTATTTTGTTTCAATCTTCACTGTTCTTTGCCAACGTATTTTAATGAGGCGGTATGAATCGTAATTAATGCTCCATCTCACGTCTGCCTTCCCTTCCTCCCACCTCTCACTGCCTTCCCTTCCCCCACACCCCTCACTTTCCTTCCTCCTTGGTCAAACACCCCTCCTTAATTCCCACCCCTCCTCTCTCCCCCTCCATCCTCTCTCCCCCTCCATCCTCCATCTTTTCTCCTCTACCTCCTCACTCTCTTCCCCCTCCCCCATCTCCCTCTCCCCCCCTCTTTTTCCCCCCTCTCAGTATTCCCATCAGTGAAGCAACAGGTGGTATTTGCTGGTTGTTGAATAAATAGAAATGTTATTTTTTTCATCATTTATCTTCCCCCATTTAATTTCTCTGTCAAGTATCGTGAGATGACAAAATCTCGAGAGATTGTAAATTAAACATTGTTCCATCATTATTTACTATTAATATTGTTCTTAAACCTTAACAAACGGGAACAGGAACGTTGTTGAGAACAAGAGGAAAGGGGAAGCAGAGGTCAGAGTGTTGGGGTGGGAGGTTGAGGCTTTTGGGGGTGGGGGGGGTTGGTTGAGGATTTAGGGTTTGGGTGGTGTTGTTGACTTGGTGTTTTAAGATTGAGGACTTGCATTGGGGTGTTGAAGACTTGGAGTTGGGGAGTTGACTTGGGGTTGGGAATGGGGCATTGAGAACTTGGTGTTTGGAGGGGGCAACTTGAAGTCACATCTTGCATTACAGGGAATTTCTGCGGGTACCTGCTAGTTTCTGAACAAAAGCCAGGTTACAAAGCTGATTTTTCTTTTCCATTTTGAGTCTATGATTGAAGACATTCCTGAATATGTGAGCAGTTTAACAACACATTCAGAGAAGTGAGAAATTATTTTGCAGAAATATAGAGGCAAAATATGTTTCACCCCACTTTTCCCCAACATCCATTAATTGCTCGTGTTCTCTGTATTTTCAGGTGCAGGCTTGAAATGCTATCTTGAATACCCAAATATTGGCAAAACGACAATGATCTGCTCACAAAATGCAGCTGCTTGTATGACTGCGACACTAGTACACTGTAAGCATTCTTCACTTATTTACTTTTTTCCAATGTTACATGACATGTTGAAACTAAATTCTATCACATATCCGTGAGGTTTATTGTAAGATTTTATTTTTGATAATCTCCATTGATATTAAAATTGACTTTAATTACCTCCACCATCGATGGTGGACAGATTTTATGTTTTCACACCTGTCTGTCCATCTATTTGTCTTTGTCTTCTCTGTTTGTCCGACTGTAAGCATGAAATCTCAAAAGGTCAGGGATGGATTCCGATGAAACTTGGTGGACATATTGGGAATGTGACAAGGAATAATTAATTCGGTTTTGGTGAATATCCAGATCTGGATCCTCGAATTTTAAAGTGATTCTTCACCTTTGAGAGATGGGGCCAAAAACGACTTGTGGCATGATATCTGAAAAATTGTGGATGGGTTATGACGAAACCAGGTGGATCAGTTGGTTCAGTGACAAGAACAGGCTGATTTGATTTTGGTTCAGGTCCGGATGCAGAAACTCCTATCAGTGGATACAAAACGTAAACTGTTCAACATGGTGGAAGTACGCACGTTATCGTTTATCTCCCGAATGCTGTTATAGTTTATCATACTGAAAATGAAAAGTGTGGATAGTTCATCCAGTTATATATGTTATTGTAACTGAACCGGTTTAGCTCCTTGCGATGCGAATATCCCATCCTCACAGAACGGAGTAGAGTTAACGATCACGATTTTAACTGCTCATCCGATCAGACATTAGTAGGGTGGATATACTGGTTCTGGCTCACTTTTCCCCATGTAAATGAATGGGGGATTTTCAGCGATTCCCTTTTTTTCCCTAAAAATAAACCCCCTTTTTATCCGTTTTTCCCTGCTGTGCAGGGGTTTGGCTTTTTGTGAGGCAATGTTTTATGGCCGGATGCCCTTCCTGGTCGCCTCTTATGACACACAGGGATATGGTACACCTATTCTAACTGGGGCATACACCGGGACCAGTACACTGGCACTCATTTCGCCGACCTCGAAAGGATGACAGGCTGAGTCAACCTCCTGGTTTTAATTCAGCAGCCAACAGGGCTTGAACTCAGGACACTGGGATCCCAAGCCACCACCCTAACCACTAAGCCAACACCAGACTTTGTAGGTACATATATATATATATATATATATATATATATATATATATATATATATATATATATATATATATATATATATATATATATATATATATATATATATACATATATATATATATATACATACATACATATATACATATATACATATATACATATATACATATATACATATATACATATATACATATATACATATATACATATATATATATATATATATATATATATATATATATATATATATATATACACACACATATATACATATACATATACATATATATGTATATATGTATATGTATATATATATATATATATATATATATATACATACACACACACACAAGTTATTATATTATATATATAACCAGGCTATCCCAAGGTATATTTATTTGTCTCCCCTTTTAACCTGGAGGTTGAACCTCATTGAATTGAACACCTGGGGGTTGAACAGCTCACTCATTGAACCTATAAAGATTTGTTCATTCTCAAATTCCTTCAATAGTTTAATTTTCTTTGCACAATAATCCCCATCTAAAATATTGAAAAACAAAACATTTGAATCTTTATATTTTTTAAGATACCCCTTTTGTGCCATTACGAAATGATAAACTTCTCTTAATGATCTCATCTGGCCACCGCCCGAGTTGCAAATCATTTTTGTGTATAAACCACGCCATAAAAAAAGTTTTGTTTCAAATGTTTTCAGTACATGCCGTGAAAATGAGGAAGTGTTTTTTTTTGACACGATCGTGCTGTGAAAAGAAAAACAGGAACTATTCTGTGAGACAAGGTCTCGTGTTTATATTTTATCTCGGAACACGAACTGAAAACATTTGAATCAAAACCATTTTAGGGCATTTTCAGTATGTTTTGAAAATATATCTCCCAGTTATTTTCCAAGCTGTCATTTCCTGTGGCCGCACTCAATGCTTAGGTAATTTCCTCGTCGTTGCCTTATAAGTGATTCGCCAGACAAAGTTTCTGCCAGACGGGATTTTCATTTTTACAACTGAGACATGAGCGATCTTTCTTCCCGAGGTGCATGAAATTAATGCTCTTATTGAAGAGGTCAATCATCTTAGAAGAGAATTGAAAAACATTTTTAAAGACTGACACGACGTCTTATCACGGCCCAGAGACATGGACTCACTCTCTTCCGATGAACAAAACAGCTCACTACAAAGTTGGTAAGTTGGTTCCTTTTTGAACGATGAAGCAAATGATTATAAATTAAATCGTGATAATTCTGATATATATATATATATATATATATATATATATATATATATATATATATTTTTTTTTTCCTGACAGGTCGTTGGAAGAAGTTGAGTTTACATATCACGATGAGGTGCATCAAATGAAAGCTCTTATTGAAGAGGTCAATGATTTTAGAAGAGAATTGAAAGACATTTATAATGCCTGGTACGAAGTCTTATCACGGCCTCTGATCTCGAATGAATTAAACCAATGGTGAGACGTGTGTGTGTGTGTGTGTGTGTGTGTGTGTGTGTGTGTGTGTGTGTGTGTGTGTGTGTGTGTGTGTGTGTGTGTGTGTGTGTGTGTGTGTGTGTGTGTGTGTGTGTGTGTGTGTGTGTGTGTGTGTGTGTGTCTCTCTCTGTCTGTCTTTCTACCTACCTCTCTATGCTCTTATTGAAGAGATCAATAATTTATAATGACTGGTACGAAGTCTTATCACGGCCTCTGACCTCGAATGAATTAAACCAATGGTGAGACACGTGTGTGTGTGTGTGTGTGTGTGTGTGTGTGTGTGTGTGTGTGTGTGTGTGTGTGTGTGTGTGTGTGTGTGTGTGTGTGTGTGTGTATATGTGTGTGTGTGTGTCGCTTTCCCTGTCTGTTTGTATCTCTCTGTCTGTCTCTTCATCTATACCCTTGACTTATTATTTATTTTTTTTTCAGCATTATCACACAACATCAGCTGTTGAAGCAATCTTGTACAACACATGATTTTCTGGAGGTAAATGTTTCTGAATTATTATTAATATCACTCTCTCTTTAGAATGTCGTCTTATGTTGGTTGCATCATTAGTTTGGACGCGGTTTTGTCAGTACACTGGAATTCATTTTATTGACCTTGAAAGGATGACAGGCTCCTGGTGTGTTAATTCAGTGGTCAACGAGGCTTACTCATATTACCATGTAATTATCTTTATAAAACCTAATTATTATCCACTTTTTGTTTCAAAACAGAATATGGTGTCTGAGTTTCGAAATCACAAGACATCTGAAGAAGATTGCTGGGAAAGATTATACATTCTCGCAAATGAATATTTAATATTTTCAATATGAATAAATTATATTTGTTTTGTTTACAATTACTTGATTCTGAATTTCAAGAAGAGGATCAAGACATGAAGGGGGGATAGGTGCGCCCCCCCAATGACCCATCACCCCCTCATCCCATCCCTCCCCTCCCCATGTGTGTGTGTGTGGGGAAGGGTTGGGGTGGGATGAGGGAGGTGGTGGGGCAAAGGTGGGGGCGCACAGGGGGGATGAGGGGGTGGGGCTTGTGTGGGTGGGGTTTATGTGGGTGGGGCTTGTGGGGGCGGGGGTTCGGTGGGAGGGGTGTGTGTGGGTGGGCTTGTGTGGGTGGGATGTGGGAGGGGTTTATGTGGGTGGCGCTTGTGTGGGTGGGGCTTGTGTGGGTGGGGTTTATGTGGGCAGGGTTTATGTGGGCAGGGCTTGTGTGGGAGGGGTGAATGTGGATGAGGCTTATGTGGATGAGGTTTGTGTGGATAAATGGATGGGTGGAGAGATGGGTGGATGGGTGGATGAGTGGAGCTTGTGTGGATGGGTGGATAATTTTTTAATTAAATAAACATGTTGTGTGTGGGGAACTAATTAACTAATCACTAATTATGTGAATATGATGAATATGGGTGGAGCTTGTGTGGGGTTTGTGTGTGTGGAGCTTGTGTGGGGTGGAGTTTTTGTGTGTGTGGGGTTTGTGCGGAGCTTGTGTGGGAGAGGCGTGTGTGGGTGGAGTCAAAAAGGGGCGGAGTCAAAAAATTCCAATTTAGCTTTTCTTTTGTAATTCCTGTGAATAAAATGAACCTAAAATCTCTTCCCCTTCCAAATCATATATCTTATAAGTCCAAGGAACCGTATCTATTACATCAACAATTTTAAAAAGCTCGTTTGTCCATCTTTTAATATAACCCTTTTCAAAATGAGATTTCCACCTATATATTCTTACGATATCACCAACTTTGAACTTAGGTTTTCTGACATTAATCTCTTTTTCATATTTTAATTTTGTAAATGTTTCTGATGGTTTCATATTTGTTGACATGTGAATCGTGTCAGTATACTTATCCACAATATCCTGAATAAAAGATGACCATTGTTGTGAACCGAGTTGTGTGAATTTTTTATATAGTCTCTCTTTTAAGGTACGATTAAAACGTTCAACAACAACTGCCTTCCCTTCATTAAAGGTACTGTATAATGTAATACTGTTATTTTTTTAGAAAATTCATAAATGTCTTGTTATAAAACTCTCTACCCTCATCAGTCCACAATTTTTTAGGTTTTCTCTTACTTTTATTAAATATCTGTTGAAAGGCTAACATAAGAGTATTACCTGTTTTGTTTTTTAATGGCACAACCCATACGTATCTACTCCTCAAATCAATAACAGTTAAAGCATACTTGTACCCCTTATCATTATTGAGTTCAATCAAATCAGCAGACCAGATATAATCAACTTCCTTGGAATAAACTTTCCTTCTCTGAAACTTTGTGAATATTGGTTTATGTAATTCATCAGCTAATTGCTCTTCAGTCTTAATAACATCATTAGAGCCTATAAGTTTTTTGAATTTCCAAGACCAAGTTTCAATTTAGCACTGATCATCTTCTTCACAATGAACCGATCAACTTTTTCTCTCAAGGTTGGATTTTGTATCAGAGACAAATTATACAACATTTCTCTATCGGCTTCATGCTTTTCTTCCAACGTTGTGGTATCGTGTCTCATGCACACTTCATCAACTCTATTGATAGGCTTACTCCAGAATTTAGGATTGTCTACCTCATCTAATCTTTTATCCAAGTTTGTGCCTGGACCACAGAAAGAATACCCTGGAAGATGTAATTCCCCTGGTATTCCAGTAGTTGTAAATTTACTTCCTGATAAAAACTTTTGTATATCTCCTCCTCGTTTGTGTTTGGAGATAAATTGATTTTTTTTTTTGAACCACACACCGAACATATACCTTTTTGTATAACCCTGTTATTTTTACTTTAAATATATGAAATATTTTTAGTATTAGTTTTCTTTTTACATTTGAGACAATAACTCATTTATTTATGTGAAAAATTCCTGCAGAGTGCAAAAACCTTTTTAGTTTCCAACATGCACATTTGAATCTTACTTTTTAAAACATAAAGAATCCTTAGAAATGCCTTCACTCTCTCCTCCATTTATTTAAGAAAAAAAATAAAAATGAAAAACTTGAATTAAAATGAATAGCTTGGCGATGTCAATAGTCTTGAAGAAAATATTGCAAATAGACTTGTCAATTCTTTGTTTTCCTCCTCGGTGGGTTGAGTTATTTTCTGTAATACCACCAATCTTTTTTGAATCTCACTGGTTTCCATATTTTGATATTTATTTTGTCTCGCTCTTTCCTCCCTCTCTCTCTTCTCTCTCTTCTCCCTTTCATCCCTTTCTCTCTTCTCTCTTTCCTCCCTCTCTCTCTCTTCTCTCTCTTCTCCTTTTCCTCCTTCTCTTTCTTCTCCCTCTCCTCCTTCTCTCTCTTCTCCTTTTTCCTCCTCTTCCCTCTCTTCTTCAACTCCTTCCTCATCCCTTATTATCCTTGAATCGCTTACACCCCATAGAATATTATACATATATTCATCAGGATTTCTTGTTATTCCTGTATCCAAAATAATTTTTTTTACAACAGGAAACCAATAAAATTTCTTTTGAATTTCTAAAAGAGCCTTACCTTTTCTTAACTTTATAATTTTTTCATTATTTAACATTCTAATTAAATCTAAAGTTGTCGGTTTATCAACATCAGCATAACGCCAATCTTTTATTGAAAATACCTCATTCTTATGTTGTCGAACATATTTATTAAAATAACGAATACCCTTTTCTTGAAGGTATGCTTGGACACAGAAATGATAATTTTCTTGAAGCCTTCTTGCTGTCATTTATGTATTAGAAATATATGTTAGAATAATATTATGGCACGAAACACCTCCCCATCTTCCCATAGTTAAATCATTTTGTATTTCCTTACTTATTATATATAATCCTGTTTTTTCTGTTTTCATGAGATAAACACGGGCAAAACCATTATTATATTTACCCTTATTAAATTCTTTTATTTGTTGTTTACGAATCGTGGCCCCACAAAACTCATTCTCGATACCAAGTGGATAATATTCTTCCTTACGAGACTGATTTAATTGTTCCAGGTCTTCGAGGTTAATTTTAAATGACCAATTATACCCTAAATCATTCATATCATACCCCCATTGTTCTTTTCTCATACAAACGATACGTCCTTCTTTATAAAAATTTATTTTAATTGGAACTGTGAATTCTGTATGACCTGGAGATAATATCAACACTTCTGTATCTTTGGAATACACGGCCGTTTTATTTAATGATATATATTGTGATAAATCGCTTAATCTCACCAAGTCATTCGCGTCAGTCGGGCTTGGATAATTTTTTAATTTATAAGCATTTTTCATGTTAATATTTTTGGTTATATTATATTTATGTCGTTCAGCCTGTGCCTTTGTGTAATAATTTGATAAATCAATATCCAGTTCTTGAGATACACCAAAGATGGAACCATCTTTACCAACATAAGTCATTTATATTAGATTAAAAATAATATCATAAAATTTTTTATTTTTGTTGAGTTGAAATAACACATATAGACATAATTGACCACAACACTTGGAATTTAATTCTTGGACTTGAAATGTTTGATAAACACCATTCTGTAAGAATTTTATGACTTCAACAGGTGGTGGAAGACCAAAACTATCAAAATAATATTTGTCTTGACTATTAAAAATACAAACCCAATGAGAACCGTTCCCATTATTATCTTCTAAGTTCATAATAATATTCTTTGTATGTTTCGGCACATTTGTTAATTCATCTCTCATACAAATAACCACATTATGAATTTTTAATTTCTTACAATATTTGACAAGTTGTAAATTTGATGTTGTATTCTTTCCAAATTCTTTCAACCACTCATCAATGCTCATTTATTTATTAGAAAGATATAATCCATTACCTCTTTTCGTTAATTTTACACCTGCTTGTGCTATAGAAGAAAGCATATCTCCAACTAACAATCTCGCTTTATCAGGCAGACCTTCAAGTTTTTCAGCAAAATCTACAATTGCACCACTTCCACTAATTTGTTTCTCCAACTCTTTGTTATGTCTTATGTTAAACAATATGTATCAACTTCTTCACTCTCTCCTCTTTCAATGTATAGGGAAGTATCCACTCGATTAGACTTTATAGTTTCCTTTTGAGCGCTCAGGTCAAACACATAGATTGTATACAAACTTTTAAATGCTGTCATATCCAAAATAGGTTCTTTATTTCCATTACTTTCACACACCTTTTGGTAAGACTTGTATGCTTCAGCAAAATCATTTTTTTCCCAATTAATTTCCAATCTATCTCGTGGATAAAATGTTCCATCTTGAGAAACGCGAAGTTGTTTCACCTTAGCATTATCACTCAATGCATTATTCTTATCAGTCGCAGTATCACCATCTGGCTTTTTAAAAATCATCCACAGATATCGTGGCTTTCCTTTCAGAACACCCAAATTCCACGTGTAAGTAGTTTGGTTGAGTTTAACGTGTTGACATCTTCTTTTGAAGTATGATACACTGAGTGGTTTCTTTGAGTTAAGTCTTCGATTCAACATCTCTTCTGTTTTAAGATTAGGAGTATATTCACTGATATACCAACTCATCTCCTCAATTACAAATTTATTCTGATCACCAAAAGCATTACCAACACCAAAAAGCAATCGATTTTCATTATCATTCCTTTGTAGTTGAAATCTAATTTTAAGACCATACAGAACTTTATCATGATCACAAAATCCAAATATACCTTTAAGAGGAACTGCCACAGTAAAACTATTTTCTGCTTTTGTATCATCATTATACATTCCTTTCCTTTGAGTATATCCAGGGTCTGTGTTTGTTCCCGTTGACATATCAGGAATAAAACCTTCGACAGACCCCTTTCTCATTCTATCACTGAATGTATAGAGTGTAAATTTCATCATTTCATATACAGCAGAGACATAATCAACCGCTTCAACTTCTTGTGTTCCAATATACAAACGCACACTATAAAACATTTTCCAGAAGAAATCATTTACAAGTGTAGCGTTTGTGTTATTCCCAGCTTTAGTGAATTTAAATTTACACAACAAGAAACTTTCGGAGAGATTCAAATAGGTTTGTTGATTATTTATTTCAAAACTTTTTGTACCATTCGTATTCCAGTCTGTTCCAGTTATTGCATTTACCTTGAAGTAATCTTCTTTTTTAGTGGAGTTTGAGATAATAATAGTACCATCCAAATCATAGATACTATCAATTGCTTCCATACTTGTATTTATTTAGGAAAAAAGATGTTAAAACTTTTGAAACCCTGATCCAAGTATTTGAATTATTTTCTGTCGTTCTTGGGGGGACAACTGAGTTTTGCCTTTCTTAATTTCTTTTATTGCTTGTAATTTATGAGATTCCTTCTGGGCATCTTTTATGCTCTTTACAGCACCTGCTACATTTCCCACAGCAGAAGCAGTTGAACCAATTAGATCTTTATGTTTAAGAATAGTTGAACCAATACCCATTCGAGTATCAATTATCCCATCTCCTCTAAATTGATGTCCAACACCCCTTTGTCTCTTAGGTTTATAGTATCCTCTACCAAGATACATACCTTCACCCTTGTAGTATGGGGAAAGGAACATCCCATCCCCTGTAATTATTTTATATTTTCCCAACTCGTGTTTCCTCACAATAACCATCGTATTTATTTATTGGAAAACTTCACGTAGGTGAATTCTGATGGATATAACTTCTCCATTAAAATAAATCACACGTTTTATCTTGGTCGGTTATCCTAAAATTTACTCTGTGTATGGTTTTTCCTGACACAGGGAGATAAACCAAATTTTTAGGTTCCATATTGAATTTATAACCAATTGGGGTTGAGTATGCGCTGAATGAAAATATTGTATTTGTTTTTTTTCCATCATTATAAGCACCATCAATCAAATCACAGTGAATTAACACCGAATTTATTCCTGAGGATATTTGAATGACATTATAACTGTAAAACGTCCCATTACTTTCAATCTTTTTTGAGGAGAAGCCCAATAACTCTCTAAATGAATTATCAATTGTGAAATCAACCTTGTAGTTATTTTTAACTTTAATCGTTTATTTTGAAGTATGTTTTTGAATGTCTATAACAATATTTTTTGGTTCATCACCCTGTTCTTTCATAAGACGAGCAATTTCGGAAGATATTTGAGAAATCTCATATGCTCCGGGTGAGACTGTTATCGTTTTGTATCCACTTCCCGGATTATAACTAAACTTGTCATTTTTCTCGCTTGTATTAAATAAGGTATTATAAGTTTCCATGGACAATAAAGATGCCTCATATTCTTTTGTTGGGTCAAGTTGTAGTGGGTATGGGAATGAAGATGTGTGGTCGCTTGTTGTGAAATTAAAACTCAGGATTGTGCTTCTCATCTTATTTAGTATGAGATAAAATGTCTTTATATTGAGATTTATTAATTATTTTCATGTTCATCAACTGGTCTAAAATGGCTGATGCTTCATTAAAACAATTGTTATTTCCAGCCTTCTTACTACCTAACAACAATAACAGTCTATTAACTAATTGCGATGGGTCATTTGGAAGAAAACTAACACCTGAACCAAGGATACTTAAAGCCTGAATAATGTGTTTCTCCTTCTCATTCTTCCTACTTTTACCAGAAAGAATAACCTTATAATTTAGAGTGTTCAGCAGATCAATATATACTCTATCATCATTATTTTCCATATCCAATGGTTTATCAATATACTTTGATTCATCCCTCACAGTTGAACCTTGTCTTCCATCTTTTGTGAGAAGAAACATTAATCTCGGAGTTAGTTTAACAGGGGGTTGAGCAGAACCCAAGAACCTTAATTCATCATTAAATGTCAATACCTTTTCTTGAAGAAGATGAAATATTGCTGGTTGTTCTGTTGGAATGAGTCCTGCTTTGGTTTTTGAATCCGCTGAATATTCATTGTTTTGAACAGCATTCACAATATAATCAGGGGGTTGATTAATCTCTTCCAGTTGTTGAAATAAACCTTCATCATCATATACCTTTAATTCTCCTAAATGCTCTAATTCTTCCTCCGTCATTTGATCAAAATCTTTTAACATTTTAAGTTTTTTAGGAATATATTCTACTGTGGGAACTGTGGAAACATCTTTCATTTTTTCTTGGGAAGTTTTTAAAAGTGGTTTAAAAAATTTCTCTTGTTTTCTTTCAAATGCTTCTTCGCCCGTTAGTTTCTGTCTGCGTTTCTTCTTTATGTCTTCCTGTTGTTTTACAACTTTTGAAACCAACTCTTGATGTTCCTTAAATCTTCTTGCTCTTTCTTTTGCATCCATTTATTTATTGTAAAATATAATTTAATGAATTGTAAAGATCAACAGGGAAATTTTCCTTTTCTTCATCATTCAAGTAGATGTGTTCAAATAAATCCTTTTCTTTAAATATTTCATCAAATTCTTTATTAACATTAATGCGAGTTGTAATTTCTTCTTCACTAATACTTGCATCTCTGCTTTTCATACGTTTGCGTTGAGTTTCTTCATCAACATCAAAACCGAATGATAAAATCTTCACTCCGCTCAGATGTTGAATAATTTGTCTCGTTCCTTCTGGATTAGTTTCTAATATCCCAACACCACCAGATTTTAGTTTCCTTAACTCACTCTTACAATGTGAATATTTTGTTGTACCAAGAGAAACCTCCTCAAACATTTGACCTTCATTCCTCAATCACATATGTTCCTCCACTGAAATATAGTGATAATCTTCACCTTTTACTTCTCCAGGTCTTATTGCTCTAGTTGTTGTTGATACAATGCGTATCACGCGGTGTTTTTCAAGTAAATTTACAATATTCTCATTTGTACTACACAAGAACCTTGATTTATGAAAGTTTTTTCCAGAAGCAGATTTACCCACAAGATTTACAATAATAGTTGTCATTTATATATGTAATTGTTTATAAAACAAAAAATATATCCCTTAATATCTCATCTTGCTTCACAACAATATATTTATATTTTTTCAGTCGTGTGCTTCATGTAATCCTCAAATTTCTTTTTACTACATAATGTAGAACAATTATCTCTCCAAAAATTATTGATATCTATTGAATTTAACTTGAATAAAATAAAAGTATTAGCATTGTTTCTGATGGAATGACGAGGAAGTTGAAAGTACGATTGACTAAGATAAATACAATTACAAGAAGAATGTCTCCCTCTTGTGTAGTAGCTGTCCATTACCGTTTGGTTTCTCTCATTAACACAATCATCAAAGATAACGAGGTTCTTTTTTGATTTATCCAAATCTTGGGGAGACGGTATATCATCCGTATTATCACTAAGAATACAAGTTATAGGATTTGATTTCTTTTTACATCTCTGTGTATCACAAAATAGTTGAATTATATCTTCAATGTTGTAATCATTTAGGTTTTTTTGACGTTTAAATAAACCGATTATATCTTCTTTTTGAAGACCATCATTAAAACCTTGTGAGAGTAGTTGATACTCTGGTTGAAAACTCGACTTTGTGAAAATTATTAAATTATCATAATCTAAAAAGTTGGGAGTGAGGAGCATTTTTAAAAGTAAGCAGGTTTTTCCACATCCACTTGAACCAACTATGAGACATCTTAATGAATTTGGGAGATTTTTATGGTTGTTAAATTTTATCTTATTTTCCCAAATGGGTAAAAAATCATTCATTTATATATTTGGAAAACAGGTTATTTAATTTATTATTGGCTTTTTTAGAAACTCTATATTTTATCCTAAGTTCAGGTTTAATTTCAAGATAATCCATTATTTTATTTATACAATATCTTGTGTTGATATTTCCCTGAAAATTACATCCATGAATAATATATAACAACAATCCTTTGAACATTTCTCTTATACGTTCAGTTTCTTCCCTTGTAAGGAAAGGTGTGTTATAACCCTCATACTTTACATTCATTTCTCTAATCAATCTTGTAAAGTAATTCATTTTTGGTGTAAATCTAAAAGAATTATTTTCCTTTTTATATTTTTTATTATCATTAATTAGAAGATAATCACAGAATATACATTGTTTATAAGCTTTTGACTCTGTGTTTAATCCCCGTCTTTCACACGCAGGACAATTCTCAAAATTTGTCAAATGGAGAATCAGGAAAGTCTAGCATATTTATAAAGTAAAACTTTACTTAAACTGAAATTCATCTATACTTTCAGTTGTATATTGGCTCATATTTAATAATATTACCATCGATATCGATATACTTTTTTTCATTATCAGATTCAACGACAACATTTTTTATATTAAAGGTAATTTTAAAATGATCGTTAACTACTATTGAACGAAATGTCATTTCACCTGATATATTAACATCCTTTATTTCATCAGGATTTACATCTTTAGGGTTGTTGAAAAAAATACAAATTTCTCCTTGCATATTACAGATGGTCTTATCTTTTCTTTCTAAAGCTTCATCCATAAGGTTTTTGTTTTTTGATACTTTTTCTTGTTTCATTGCTTTTTCTCGTTTTGAATATATTACTAGAAGGAGAGGAGAAACTTTTGTTAGAGATACTTTAATTGATGTTCTACCAGGTATACTAAAAGCCCTTCCACTGAAGGAAATTGAAGAACTCATATTATTTACCATAATAGTTTTTATCCAATAGTTGTTATATTTATCTTTGTTCAATTTTACATCCTTGACATATTTCTCAGTATCTTTAACAAATGAAGAGATTGATTGAAACTTGTCTTTTGTGTCTTGAAACATTGTATTTATTAAATGAAAAAGTTGGAGGATAAAATGGTTTTAAGCACAGATTCACCTATAAATTAAACGAAATTTTCATCAAGAAAATTTTAGTTTAAGCAAAGTTTTATTCTATAAATATGGTGAATACAACGTACTGCGATGTTTGTAATCACAAATATAAACATTATAGAAAACACCTCCGAACCAACAAACACACATTTAATCTATTTCATCAAATATCTCCTCTTGAGTTGGAAAGAAAACATTGTGATATCTGTTCAAAGGATGTTTTGAAGAGTAGTTATAATAAACATCTTCAATCAGAAAAACACAAGAAAAATGAGTTTAAAGTAAAGGGAGACTATTATATTGAAAACACTGATGGGGCATTTAAAGGGCATATAAAAATAAGGATTTTTCAATTTGGAGAACCCGTTCCATCATCAATAGCTGAATCAATTGAAATAGTGAAACCCGATGTTGAAAAATTTATTAAAAAGACATTAAAAGAAATGAAAACTTTAAAGTTTTATATGGGAGTGAAAATGAATATGAAAAGACAAGATGAAGAACATACTCCTTATATGAGAACAGATCTTCATTTTATAACATCATTTCAAGATTTTTTGAATAGTGGGGTTTATGAAGAACTATCAAGACAAGAGGAGGATGTTGATAATACAGTGGTAGGAAGTGGATTCAGTATTAAAAAAATCATCTTTTTAGATATACACATTCTAAAATCTAACCCTCTTAAAGCTTCTTCTTATATTGAATTACCAAAAGAAATAAAACTAAAGAAGGCAGTTGTTAATATTAAGAACAATGATAATAAATGTTTTCTCTGGTCTGTTCTTGCTCACTTTCATCCACCAAAATGTAATTCAGAAAGAGTAAAACAATATATGAAATATGAGAATACCTTGGACATTAAAGATTTTAAATTCCCAATGCCACTAACAGATATTCCTAAATTTGAGAAAAAGAATAATCTTTCTATTAATGTATATGGATTAACGGATACAAACAAAGTTCAAATATTAAAAATTTCAAACAACTATAAAAATGAAGAAACACACATTGATCTTTTATATTTTAGTGTTGGAAAGAATTCACATTACACATACATCAATAATTTATCAAGATTAAACTCTTCTCAGGTATTCAGAACAGCAAACAAAATATATCCTGGTAAGCGATGTCTTAATTCATTTCATACAAAAGAACGATTAGAACAACATTCAAAATATTGTAGTAATCATAAATCAGCTGTAATTACAATGCCTAAACCTGGTGAAAAGATTTCTTTTGAAGATTATAATAAATCTATCATGTACCCATTTGTAATATACGCTGATTTTGAGTGTATCCTTAAAAATATTAATACTGCTTCTCCTAATTCAAAAGAATCATATACAAATAAATATCAAAAACATATTCCTTGTGGTTTCTGTTATTATATCAAATCATCTGTTGGAGAAAAGTATAACAAACTTGAACATTATTGTGGAAAAAAGCTTCACAAGAGTTTGTAAAACGATTAGAAAAGGATTGTATAAGACTCACTAAATTAATGAAAGAAACAAATGAACCGATGAAATTAACCAAAGAAGAAAAATTAGAATTTAGAAAGAACAATATCTGTCATATTTGTGAGGGGGAAATTAAGGAGTCTAAAGTTAGGGATCATTGTCATCTTACTGGTAAATATAGAGGTCCCGCTCATTCCTGTTGTAATCTTAATTATAAATTACCTTCTTTTATTCCAGTCTTTCTTCACAACAGCGCCAACTATGACACACATCTATTTATAAATGAACTTTCAAAAACACCAGGGAATATTTCTGCCATAACAAACACAAGTCAAAAGTATATTTCATTTACAAAAATGATATTCACAAAACCTTTAACTCGTATTAGGTTTCTAGATTCTTACAAGTTTATGGGAACACCACTAGCCTACCTCGCATCAAATCTAAGCTCCACGGACTCTTTTCCAAATCTTAATTCATTCTTTCCAAAAGAGGAAATTCTCACTAAAGAGGAAATTCAGATTAAAGAGAGAATTCAAAGTAAAGAGGAAATTCTAATTAATGAGGAAATTAATGAAGAAATTTTAACTGAAGATGAAATTCTAATTATAAAGAAAATTCGAACAATGAATGAAATTATAACTAAAGAGGAAATTCTGATTAAAGAGGAAATTCTGATTAAAGATGAAATTCTGATTAAAGAAGGAATTCTCACGAGAGAGGAAATTCAAACAAGGAATGAAATTCAAAGTAAAGAGAAAATTCTTACAAGTAAGGGAATTTATCCTTATGATTATATGGATTCATTTATGAGATTTAAAGAAACACAACTTCCTTCAAAAGAAAGTTTCTATAATAACCTTTATGAAGAAGAGATAAGTGATAAGGAATATAAACACGCACAAGAAATATGGAAAATATTTAAGATAAAGAACCTTGGAGAATATCATGATTTATATCTAAAAACATGTTTTATTGTTAGCTGATGTGTTTGAAGCTTTTAGATCACTCTGTCATAATAAAAATTGTTATGGATTAGATCCTGCCCACTATTTCACAGCTCCTGGTTTAGCTTGGAGTGCAATGTTGAAAATGACAAAACAAGATATAGATTTAATCAGTGATGTTGATATGCTTTTGATGATTGAGAAGTCCAAGAGAGGTGGAATATCACAAGTATGTTCAAAAAGATATGCTAAAGCAAATAATAAATATCTTCCAAATTATGATAGTGAAAAAGATAGTAATTATTTGATGTATTTTGATGCTAATAATTTGTATGGATGGGCAATGTCTCAATCTCTGCCTTATGGTAAATTAGAGTGGGTGGAAGAAAAGGATTATGAAAAGGCTTTGATGAATATTGTTATTTCTTCTCAAGAGGAATTGAATGATGAAGAAGAAGGTTATTATTTTGAAATTGATTTGAGGTACCCAAGTGATCTTCATAATAAGCATAAAGATCTTCCTTTTGCATGTGAGAAAGAAACCCCAAAGAAAGAATGGTGAAGTGATTATCATAAAAGTTTTAATATTAAAGGTAAATCAACAGAAAAGTTATTAACAACATTCTATGATAAAGAGGGATATGTTTTGCATCAGAGAAGCTTAAAACAGTTTTTGAGAGAAGGATTGAGAGTGGCTAAAATTCATAGAGTTTTAAAATTTAAACAAAGTCCTTGGGTGAAAAAGTATATTCAATTCAATACAGATATGAGAGCAAATACAAAAGTAAAATTTGAAGGGGACTTTTATAAATTAATGAATAATGCTGTATTTGGAAAGACTATGGAAAATGTTAGAAACAGGCAAAACATTAGATTCGCAACATCTTGGAAAGAAGCTTCGAGATTGATAAATAAACCAAGTTTTGAGAGAGAAGAGGTTTTTTCAGAGAACTTTTCTGCAATTCATATGAAAAAGGAAAGTATTGTAATGGATAAACCAATTTATATTGGAACAGCAGTTCTTGATTTATCAAAGATATTGATGTATGATTATTTGTATAATGACTTAAAGAAAGAGTATGGTGAAAATGTTTCATTGTTGTATATGGACACTGATAGTTTTATCTTAGATATAAAAACTGATGATGTTTATGAAGATATGAAGAAAAATATTGGAGTATATGATACAAGTAATTTCAGCAAGAAGAGTGAGTTATTTTCCAAAAAGAATGAAAAGGTTATTGGTAAGTTTAAGGATGAGTTGGGTGGAAAAGTAATGAGTGAGTTTATTGGATTGAGAGCAAAGGCATATGCTTATAAGTATGGTGATCAGATTGATAAGAGGTTAAAGGGAATAAAGAAATATGTAATAAAGAAATCAATAACTTTTAGAAATTATTATAATTGTTTGATGAATAAGAAAGAAGAATATAGGAAAATGAATACAATAAGAAGTTATAAACATAACATATATAGTGAAGAAGTAAATAAAAAGGCATTAGGAGCCTTTGATGATAAGAGATTTATTTTAGATAATGGAATAGATTGTGTTCCATATGGATATTGTATGATAGAGTGAATAGAATAGATTGTGTTTTAACGATGGGAAGATGGGTTAGGGTTTTTTAAGGGCTACCGCCACGTTTTTTTGCAATATATAAATGGTCAAACCAAGTATTAATCAAACTAAAGAGTGGAGAAAATCTCCGTCTTGGTATATAAATGGAAAACATAATGAATGTGAAAAATATCAAATAAGTCTCATTCAAAAAATAACAAAAACGAAGGTAAATAAAACAAATAAGCGAATCAATTTAAAAAGTAGTAAGTTAGAGGATGTAAAGAAAAAAATGAATATCCTTGAATGGACTGAAAACTTTGATGGTTATCAATTGAACAATGAAAAAACAATTTACTATAATCTCAAAATGATATGTGGCTCAGGAGGTGGTCAAACAAGAGCATTAAGAGAAGTTTATCATTTTGTAATGGCACAAAAGGGGTATCTTAAAAAATATAAAGATTCAAATGTTTTGTTTTTCAATATTTTAGATGGGGATTATTGTGCAAAGAAAATTAAACTATTGAAGGAATTTGAGAATGAACAAATCTTTATAGGTTCAATGAGTGAGCTGTTCAACCCCCAGGTGTTCAATTCAATGAGGTTCAACCTCCAGGTGTTCAATTCAATGAGGTTCAACCTCCAGGTTAAAAGGGGAGACAAATAAATATACCTTGGGATAGCCTGGTTATATATATATAATATAATAACTTGTGTATATATATATATATATATATATATATATATATATATATATATATATATATATATATATATATATATATACCTACAAAGCCTGGTGTTGGCTTAGTGGTTAGGGTGGCGGCTTGGGATCCAAAAGGTCCTGAGTTCAAGCCCCGTTGGGCCACTGAATTAATACACCAGGGGGTTGACTCAGCCTGTCATCCTTCCGAGGTCGGAGAAGTGAGTACCAGTATACTGGGCCGGTGTATACCCCCGTTAAAATAGGTGTACCATATCCCTGTATCGTAAGAGGCGACCAGGGTTGGCGTCAGGAAGGGCATCCGGCCATAAAACATTGCCTCACAAAAAGCCAAACCCCTGCACAGCAGGGAAAAACGGATAAAAAGGGGGTTTATTTTTAGGGGAAAAAAAAGGGAATCGCTGAAAATCCCCCATTCATTTACATGGGGAAAAGTGAGCCAGAACCAGTATATCCACCCTACTGACATTCTTTTCACTGGATCGTAGTTAAGTGGACGTTTGAAATCATTGTGATAAATGGGCCAACTTTCCCTGAGATAGTTATTTCGTCCTCTGCGACCGTGTTGCGACCCCACTCTCAAAAAGCACCACAAGCAACGGAACTTGAGACCAGAAGAGAAACAAGGAAATCCAACGCAGTTGGAGGCCATTCAGCCCATCATGCCTGCCCGAACACCACACGAATCCATCCACACAAGATCCAAAGAAGGAATTGCAAAAAATGTTTTTAATTAATGAAATAAATTTGTTTGTTTGTTTGTTTGTTTGGGGAGGGGGGTGTTTTTTTTCTGTTGTTGTTTGTTTGTCGTTTTTTTGTAGTTTTTGTAATTTTTTTATTTTTCTTTTCTTACGCTCACGGGCGGGGCTTGGTTATAACACACACATCAACCACACAACCCCCCTTGACAAGAACCCCACCAACTGCACTCCGTACACACGTACACAATAATCACCCATCAATACTCAAACTACCTAAAAATCCTATCAACATCCCCATACCCCTCTATCTCCATAACTTCCAGGTACCTATCGAATTATAATTTTAACTTATCTACTTTTTCTGCTACCACTACCTTTCCAGGGAGACCATTCCATACATCAACTACTCTCTGAGTGAAAGTCCCCTACCTTACCACCGTCTTAACTTTCCCCTTCTTTACTCTCAAGCTATGGCCCCTGGTTCGATCACTGTCTACTCTGTTGAATAATTCATCTTCACTAATTATATCTCCACCTTTCATTATCTTAAACATCTCTATAATATCTCCTCATAACCACCTCCTCTCTAGTAAATAAAGCCCTGTCTCCATCAGCCGCTCCTCGTAGCTGAGTCTGGCTCGGCCCGGAATCAATCTAGTAATCCTGTTTTGAACCCTCTCTATGGCATCTATGTCCTTCCAGAACTGTGATGACCAGAACTGCACACAATATTCCAGATGTGGCCCTCACTAAATTTCTGTACAATGTTAACACCACCTCTTTTGATTTATAATTGATCCCCCTCCGAATACAACCTAAAACCCTTTTTGCTTCACCTATAGCTGCCCGGTACTGTGCTACCTGCTTATCTCCCGTTACTATTACCACCCCAGATCCTTCTCCTGTGTGACACACTCCATAATTACCTCTTACATCATGTAATCTCTATTTTCATTGTTCTTTCCCATCCCCAACACCTTACACTTGCTCAGGTTAAATTACATCTGCCAATATTTTACCCAATCTATACAAGTAGCAATACTTTCCTGTAACTGATCACCACCCCCTCTGCTCTCCACCTTACCTCCAAGTTTTGTGTCATCTGCAAATTTGGAAAGCTTACTCTTTACCCCATTATCCAAATCGTTGATGTAAATAATGAATAGTAATGGTCTGTACTGATCCCTGAGGTTCCCCACTAATTACATCCTCCCACTCACAGCCACTCTTTGCTTACGACCACTAAGCCAGTTTGCAATCCAACTAGCTTCCTGACCAGCCACTCCACAAGCCCTCACCTTGACAAACAACCTCTGATGTGGTACCTTATCAAATACCTTTTTAAAGTCTAGATATACTATGTCCACTGCCTTTCCCTCATTCACCCAATCAGACACTGATTCATAGAACTCTAAAAGATTTGTTAAAAAGGAACTGCCTTTGGTAAACCCATGCTGACTACCTTTAATTAATTTGTATTTGTTTAAATGGTTCCTCATCTGATCCTAAATTAATGTCTCCAACACCTTCCCCACAACTAAAATCAAACTAACAGATCTATAGTTTCCCAATTCTTCTCTGGATCCTTTATTAAATAATGGTGTTACATTTGCGACACTCCAATCCTCCGGTACCTGTCCTGACTCCAGTAAGCTATTGAAAACATCCGTGAACATTCCGCTTACCTGCTCAGCCACCTCCATCAATACTCTCGGTTGCATATTATCTGGACCCGGAGCCTTATCTCCTGTTAGATTACCCTCGCTGTTCCTTTACTTCCTCCACTCCAACCTTGATCTTCTGTAAAAGCCCTTCGTCACCTCCTCGATAGATACTCTCAGCTGTTGGTAATTCTTCTGACTGTTCTTGTGTAAAAGTTGAAGAAAATACCTGTTTAATAAGCCTGCCATCTCACTTTCATCACTAACCACTCTCTCGGTGCTATTCCTCAATGGACCCACATTGGTCCTAACCTGTTCTTTTCCCCTGATATATTTAAAGAAAGCCTTACTATTATGTTTAATACTCTTAGCCATGTCCTTCTCGTACTATATTTTGGCTTGTCGAGTTATTTTATTAACTTGTCCCTGTTTACACCGATAGTGATATAAATCTAACTCAAGTCCTGATATTTTAAACCAAATATATACCTTCTATTTCTCCCAAAAAGCGTTCCTTGTCTCACTACTCAACCACCCTGACCTCTTTCTGTTTCTAGTATTACACCTCATTGGAATGTACTTACTCTGCACTCCACACATTTGGTCCTTGAAGGTTTCCCATTTCTCTGATGTTGATTGTCCTGTTGTTGGAGTCTCCCAATCTTTATCACCCAATTCTCTCCTCATACCCTCAAAGTTTGCTTTCTTCAAATCTAATAGCCTTACCCAACTATCCTGAACTCTAACCTTTAACAGAATCTTTACACACACAATGTTATGGTCACTTGTTCCTAAATGCTTCCCAACCTCCACCTCCTCCACCATATTGGGATCGTTACTTAAAAGGAAGTCTAACACTGCACTCCCCCTCCTTGGCTTATCCACAAACTGGGTTAAAAAAACAATCCCGGACAAAAACTAGCAAATCCTCATCCGCTCTGTCCTTTCCCTGTTCCTCCACCCAATCTATCCCTGGCAAGTTAAAATTCCCCATCATCAATACTCTTCTCTTCCCACATGCCCGTTTGAATTCTCAATCAACTTCTTCAGGGGATAGTTATGGAAGTATGTAAGACGTGCACATTCATACTGTTTGTACAACTGTTGCAATTTATTTACTTGACCCTCTGTGGGAGAATTTGTTTGATTTGTCTGTAATTGTTTCGATCTTTAACAATGTGTTGCTTATGAAATGTTTGTCTATGATTGATTGGGGGATTGTCACAAAATAAATGAGCAGGTAATTAATTTTAAGGCTGAATTTCCAATATTTTTAGATCCTCGTGGAGGATCTCTAAGTTTTACTCACGTTGTTGTTCTTCATCTTCTTCTTATGGACTTTTTTGTTTCACAGCCTACAGTTTTCATTGAAACTTCCTCAAACTTGGCAAATATATGTAAAAACACCCTGCGCAGACAGTAGCCATCTCCGATTTTGAAAATTCCTCATAGAAAAAAAAGTTATGATGTCATATCTCCGCTAATGGAAATCACTTAAAAAATTATCTCCGAAACTGGGCAACCTTTTTGAATTCTATTTGCGGGAATCGAACAGGGCATGAGCAGAGATGAATTACCGCACATATGATGCATCACTATGACGTCATATCAATTTTTATGACGTCATTCCTATTTTTTGACATTTTTTGTTTCACAACCCAGAGTTTTAATCGGATCTTCGTGAAACTTGCTATGTATATGCAGAAAGCCCACGCACAGGCAGTAACCATCTCCGATTTTGGAAATTCTTCCAAGAAAAAAAAGTTGATGTCATAATATCGCCGCTAATGGAAATCGCCTATCCCATTATCTCCGAAACTCGGCAAGCTGTTTGAATTTTGTTTGCAGGAATCAAGCCGGGCATTAGCACAGATAATTTATCACAAACCTGATACATCACAATGACGTCATATTCGTTTTTATGACGTCATCATTAAGAGAACGAGGATCTTAGCTCATTTGAGCTTGTTGGGGTAATTTCGACATTACACTGGTTTTGTCTTCACCTGCAGTTATCGATACTGTTGCGGGCCGGGGGATCCGGCGAAGAATGATCACCAGGTGGGGGAAGCCACGTCGATCCCCACCAGACTCCCGAAATTGTATGCCGTCGCTCACGGATAACCCCGTGACACGGCTGGTCGCTTAATCGACTGTGGACGCCAATAACTCAACCGCGTGGCATAGGGTCCTCCTGTCTAGAATCAAGTGACCTAATTAACCACGTGGTTTCGACTACCGGGGAACCACGCCCTCGATACGCCTTGCCCGAACCGGATCACTCTACCAACCACCAACTACCTTTCCGGATCGGATGCAGTCGAGTGACACTGCCAAGCACGGAACGGCTGGAATAAATGGATTATCGGGAATAAAGACCAGGCTAAACTCAGATTTGAACCATGCTGGACCAATGGAGGAAAAGACAAAGACGAGCTGGGAACATTTCTACAATCATTTATTTACAATAAAGCGGGGAAAAGCATGTGGCACAAGAAAAAGGTTTATTCCGTATTTAATGCAGGGGAAAGATGAGAGAGGTGTGGTGCGGCAATTTTATAAGCAACTTACAAAAGCGGACACAGTGCAGACTTGACGCGAGATTAACAAAGGCAAAGATTGCAACAATGAAGATCTTAAGGCCCTGTCACACCTTGACGATTTAGCCAGCGTATGCCGACGTATGAAAAATTTGTCTAAAACGCTGGCACACTTCGAATACGTTATGGGTAAGTTTTGTATTCGTTAAGAGCACGCTGAAGCACACTGGCATACATCGTAGTACGCCGAGCTCGTCGACAAATTTTAACATTCTCAAAATTTTTCGACGTATGCCAGCGTATGACTCACACGTGCCGCATATGCTGGCCATAAGTTGTAGGCACGTTATGCGATCGTTGACACACGTCGACACACGTTACTGGTAAGTTACTCATAAGTCGAAACATGTCGCGGTAATGTTTAGCGTACCCGAAACTTATTTCTAACCTATGAGTAACGTGCTTTGAACCTATGAGTTACGTATCTCCAACGCATATTGACGTATGTAGACATATTTGACGTCTTCCGGATGATCACAGAACTTACTGAACGTGTTTCTAACTAACAGCTACCGTATCATGGCATATTGGCAGCGTTTAGGGGAATTGGTATATAAAAATGGGCTTCACAGGAGTAACTCATCAGTGTTCCAGACTCCATGTGCTTTTTGTTTTTTTTTCTTCGGCATGACGGTAATGTTGATACTTCGATTTCGAGTGCGGTTATAATATTGTTATGGCTGTGGAAATTCGCAGAACACCATAGAGGTCCATAGATCAGTTATACCGGTAAGTGTGTTCAGATAGGTTTCCCCACCGTTGTTCAGAGGGAATTCTTCGCGTTAACCGGGCTGTGATCCTTTGAGGTAGTGTTTTTCTTTTACTATCGTTATTTTGGACCAACCACATCTCAACCACCATTACAACAACCGACATCACTCCCAAATAACCACAACGCCAACCATGCCACCATCACCACAACCACGATCGCTACCACCACCAACCACAACCAAATCACCACCACCAACGTCGCTCTCGACAACCGCTTCGCGGCGGCCTCCACTGCCACCACCATCATCGCTCCAACCCAACAACAATTACGCCAACCACCTAACCACCTTCCACGCTATGCCAACTGTCGATCCCCTTCTCCACAAACCACATCACAACCCTCTCCGCTCATGTAAACCGTCTCTACAAAGCGAAGGAAACCAGAGGAGTTCCGATGGTGCGCGGATTTTCCCGCCTGATTTTCCTGCCTTGTTATTCCCGCTTGTTTTCCCCATGCTTTGGTGTGGGGGAAGGGCGATGTGGGTCAAAGGTCAAAGGTCATGTAGGGTGGGGGCCTGATTTTGGGGGAATGAATCTCCCTGAGCTTGGGCCATGTGACGATTCCCTCGGCCCCCGCGCGCCGTGAGGGGAGGGGCGAGAGGGTAACGCCCCCATTCTGGAAGCTTCCCGCAGGAGCTGGAAGTGGGGCAGCGTGATGAACAGGGAGGAGCGAGGCGTTGGAACTGAGGAATAAAAGGACGAGCAGAGCGCCAAGCTCGGGGTTGAGTTGAGGCTGGGCTGCTTCTTTTTGTCGTCTTTGGGTTGGTGGTCATCTTCGTGGTGGTTCTCTGGTGGTCTTCTTTGTGTGCATTGGTGGTTTCATCGTCGTCGTCGTCGTGGTGCCTTCTCCTTGGGCGCGCCAAGTCATGTATGTTGTGTGCGGTGGTCCGGGTCGAGGCGCGAAGGACGCGGACGGGAGGCGCCGCTTTGCAGCTCTGCCACGCAGCCTGCGCACCCGGGAGGAGAGCGCCGGAGAGAGCTTGCCCACCATCGCACCACGAAGGGGCAGGTAACCTGCAACGGTCTTGTGGGGTCCGTTCAGTCAACCAGGCTCCACGCCATAAAGGTCTACGGACCCTGTCTGGCGCTCTCGTCTTTTGAGGGTGGCCTTTTCCTTTTCTTTTGAATGAATGTTGTGGCGCCTAGTCCTGTAAGTGCTTGGACATAATAACTAATAGTCGGTAGTAGAGCTTTTGCCTTGCTCGTGTCTTTGTCCCTGTCCCGTGTATGCTTTTCTGTATACGTGCATGATTGTTCCATTGCATCATTGTATACGTGTTACATTATAATAAATGTGCTTGGTTTAAATGTACCCCGTTCGTTGCGTCCTTTCCCTTATTGGAATGCCATCTTGCATCGCGGAATAATAGTTGGGTTTAAAATACCCGATAAATAGAATCGGATCCGGCGAGGTCGGGTGATAATACCCGCTCGGTTATCACTGCAGAACGGAACGGACCACTTTAGCGGTTCGTGTCCAAGCCGACCTGCGCCGAGGTACGATCTCCCGGTAGGCTACCCGCGCAGGTACTTAGGTATGTCGGGATTCGGCGATTGACCCTATTTTGCCTGGGTAGACAATTGGCAAGGCCATGATGGGGTTGAAGACCCACCCGTGACAGGGTTCTGGCATGGTTCCAGAAAGGCACGACTGAATTGTCTGTCCGGTGGGCGACGCGGCTGCTATTACAGGAATGCGTTCGATCGCACGCCGGCGAGCGCAAATTCGTAACAATATAATATAATTAATAGGCTGCCGCGCAACGATTGAAATCATAACGGCACAAGAAATCGATTTAGATGCGCTGTGATTTAATTTAATAGTTAGGGAGCGATCCCAACACAATGGAGACGACCCTCCCCCTCTTCTGCGAAGAGGAAGAGCCCTCTTCTTTTTTTTTTCTTTTTTTGGGGAGGGGCGCGGCTCCAAAAGTTTGAGAACCACTGGGCTACACATTACCTCAACGTGTTTCGACTTATGAGTAACTTACCAGTAACGTGTGGCGACGTGTGTCAACGATCGCATAACATGCCTACAACTTGTGGCCAGCATATGCGGCACGTGTGAGTCATACGCTGGCATAGTCGAAAATTTTTGAGCATGTTAAAATTTGTCGACAAGATCGGCGTACTACGACGTATGCCAGTATGCTTCAGCGTGCTCTTAACGTATACAAAACTTGCCCATAACTTGCCTTAACGTATACAAAAAAAAAACAAAAAAGTCCACAAGAACAACAACGTGAGTAAGACTTAGATATCCTCCACGAGGATCGAAAAAAAAACTAGAGTAATTCGACTGCGCGCAGTCGACGGGTATGCCTCCGCTCTCCCGCACAAACACTTGAGTATTGACATATTTTACCCTTGACCTTTATCACATCTGGCCCAAAATCTAATCAGTTAATTGCCCTGTCTAACTTTACCTTTGTACCAAGTTTGATGAAATTCTGTCCAATATTTCTTGAGTTTGGGTGTAAACAGTAAATTTCAGAGTTTGACCTTCACCTTTGACCCTTGACATTCATCATATCTGGCCCAAAATCTAATCACTTAATTGGCCTGTCTTACTTTACCTTTTTACCAAGTTTGATGAAATTCTACAATTTGCTTCTTGACTTATCGCGTGAACGAAAATACGGACGGACAACCCGGAAACATAATGCCTCCGCACCAAGGGTGCTCCACCATTTTTTTAAAAATAAAAAAGAAGCCACCATTTTATTAGAATTACAGCAGTCATATGAGAATGAGAGTTGTGATGCAAGCCAGCTTTAACGTTGAAGTGAATGTGGAAGTTGGGAAAAACTATTTGACGATATTAATACATAAGAGTAAAATTATTCCACCCCATCCTTTCCTCTCCCCCTTGCTCCCCCTCTCACCTTCCTCTACGCCTCCTCCACTCCCCATTCATTCACCCTCTAATCCCGAATGGCTTTATGATTAAACTCCAATCCCCAATAAAACACCTCAATCTCTCCCTTATATTTTATTCCAGAACATATTTCTGCACACAATGAGCACTTGTACCCACATGCCAAATTATCAATACAAAAAGAATGAAACAGACTTACCCCCACCTCTCCCCCTCCCTCCCACATATCCCCCTTTCCTTCAAGGAAGTTATAATTTTTTTAATTTGTCCCATGCTGAAAATATAAATCATTTTAAACAAAATTGCTCCGTATAAACGATTGATATTATAACGGTTCTGGGAACCGAGACCCCAAGGTAATGGCACCCAACATATAGCGGTTTCCAAAGTCGTTATTTCGTTATTACTCGTTCCAGATAGGGTCCTTCCCTTGTGTCTGGTTGGTTACAAAGGGAATGTGTGTTGTGTGGGATTAGGTTGGTCTTTCCCCATTCTTCCCCATTTTCTTCTCGACGCACGAACTTCTTTCTCCTCACACAACTGAGCATGTACTGCTGGCAGCCTAATTTGCATCTGCGTGCCAAAACCTTCTTTGAACATGTGCACCTCAACCAAACTGCCATTTCCACCACAATAGCCTTCTTCACCACAATTCCCTCACAACGCCAGCAATAACCACCCTGCCTGCTTCAGAGACACACCAAACTTTATTTTCATTAAAACAGCACCATTCAAGCTCGCCTTTCCAGCCTTCTTTCAAGATTCACATTACCATCACCCAATAACGACGTTATTAGCCCAAATGGAAAATGTTACGTTTGTCGCAAACACAACACAGCACATCACCCAAAGAACACCATCCCTACTGTGAAGCATGGTGGTGGTAGCATCATGTTATGGGGATGTTTCTCATCAGCAGGGACTCGGGCACTTGTCAGGATAGAAGGGAAAATGGATGGAGCAAAATACTGAAAAATCATGGAGGAAAATTTGCTGCCCTCTGCAAGAAAGCTGAAATCAGGACGGAAGTTCACCTTTCAGCATGACAATGACACGAAGCACACAACCAAAATTACACTGGAGTGGTTAAGGAACAAAAAGATAAATGTCCTTGAGTGGCCCAGTCAGAGCCCCAACCTAAATCCAATCTAAAATCTGTGGCATCACTTGAGGATTGCTGTCCACCAACGCTCCCCATGCAACTTGACTGAGTTTGAACAGTCTTGTACAGAAGAATGGGCAAATATTGCCCAATCAAGGTATGCAAAGTTGGTAGAGACCGATCCCAACAGACTCACAGCTGTAATTGCTGTCAAAGGTGCTTCCACCAGGTATTAACTCAGGGGGGTGGACACTTATCCAACCAAGATATTCTAGTTTTGTATTTTAAATTAATTTTCTGATATTTGTAGAATTTGTTTTTTCACTTGGAAGTTGTGGGTCATGATGTGTAAATAAAGGTGGAAAAAGTCTGATTTAATTCCCAGCTATAAAACAACAAAAGGTGAAACTTTTGAAAGTGGGGTGCAGACTTTCTATAGGCACTGCATTCTTCAATGAAGATATATAACTCAAAGATGAACCCCAAAGTGGAATAATGATTTCAAAACACATACTTTGAACTGTGTAACCTTTTTAACCCTCTCGAGCCCACGAAATGTTCTGGGTGAACAAAAACCGATGACCCCTGGGGCTCTAGAGGGTTAACGAGCCAGTACAAAGTTGCAGAAACACAGAAGTGCGTACATTAACAGGTGTGCTTATGTTACAGTACCATTGCATTTGCTGGTGGATAAGTAGCATGCCAACATTCATCGTTAACCTAGTTTGTACCCAAAATCAAATTGTCAAGAAAAAAAAAAAGATTGTTCCCCAAATTGCAAGACCTAACAAGTGAAAAGGTATATTTACATCACACAGACTTTCTGTGAAATGAAACTGTTCTGAAAGAAAGTTTTCAAAAACAAATTTTAATTTAAAGTGTAGTTCACTAACCTGAGCAAACAAATATGTTTGAGTATTTCCACTAATCTGTAAAACAATACATCAGCTGAAAGTCAATTCCAGGATATAGAAATTTCCGATTTGTCCCTTTTTTGAGTTTCCAAGGCATCTTATGGACGTGATTGAGGACCAATAATCCAGATCCAGTATGGCTGAGTTGTTTGCAAGGCCTTCCAACCACTCTTTATATGTTAAAAGGCACAACCATAGATTGTGTAATCCTGTTCTCCAAGTGTTGGCAAAGGTCCTTGTTCTCCAAGAACTGCCAACGACATGTTTCATCACAAAGAGTAAGTGGTTCTGTATCCGTTGTTATTCCCTGTTCCTTGAAGGTGACCAACGTGTTGAAGCATATGCCATCTGACATTCCAGCAATGCCAGCCATGTGCTGCACACCCAAAGTGCCAAGGACTTTGATAAGATGAGACACTACATGCATGTTGTGCAGGCACGAACACAGAAAGCTGCAAAGTAAAAAAAAGAGTTTGAGTACCCACAACAGGTCAACGACTGAGATTGTAGTTGTAGCTACTGTATGGAATATTTGAGATGAAGCCAGATTTGAATCCCATACACTGCCATTTTTCAATCGTCTTGTCAACATCATCATCTCATACTAAAACACACAATTTGGCGTCTGTCTGTCATCATTGCTTTCGGTCATTATTTATCTGATCACAACCAAACTTGCCAGGGGGACTAAGCATCATACGACAAAGTAGGCTGTAGCTACTATGTTTGCCCCCGGGCCTCCTCCTGGAGGTTCAGAAAGTGCGGCCGATGCAAATCCTCCACATAAATGTGTACCGCATAGCGCTGCTCCTGCTGGTGGTGGGAGAGGGTATAACGACTGAAGCTTCAGAACCCTTAATTGTATCATGTGTTCGAGGCCGTCGCCTTATTTTCGCAGTCGCTTAGCTTATGTTACTTTACACTCGACTGCAAAAAAAATGCCAAGGTATTCCCACGTTTCATTGCACTTTCCACCCTGAAATAAACTCCATGCTACTTCGTGTATAGATATCAGCTTGAGCATCGTTCCACGTTATCGTAACATTTTTCCAAGGCAGCCTCTAATAACAAAAGTTATAAGAATAATGATAATAGCATAACAATAATAATATTAACATTATTACAAAATAATAATTTATTAATAATAAGTCACAATAAGAAGAGTAATAATAATTGACAAAAATAATAAGGACAACAGCATCAACCCACCCACCCCCTCTCACTTCACCATCTCACTGTGCAAGGCTGGTAGAGATCTTCCCAAAAAGACTCATCGCAGTCATTTCTATAAAAGGTGTTTCCACGAAGTACTGACCAACGGGGCTGAATACTTTTACAACCAGTGAATTCTGATTTGTACATGTTTTTTTTGCAGATATTCATGACATGTAAACTCCTTCAACTCGCTTGATATCTTCAGTTCTGAAAAATTGTTTCTACATAATTTGTAATTTTAGAAAATTATTTTGGGGAAAACCTCAGTAAACCCTGATAATTTGGTGTCCATTGGCCCAAGAGTCTCAAAGTAGTTCCCAGACATAAAGACAGACATCCTTTCGCTTTTATCTCTAGTACATAAAGTAATAACAATAATAATACTACAAGAAAAAGAAGATAAAAGGTGCTAACTTTAAGTTAGCATGTAAGTTGTGATGGGGGGGGGGGCATTTATCACAATGTGGATGTTACAACGTAATTATAGTAAATTAATAATCTGGTAGCTGGTTTTGATGATCAGCTTAACAACTACAGAATTAAAAAGATATATTTATTTATTTTTTATCTCTCTCTCCCTCTCCCTCTCCCTCTCCCTCTCCCTCTCTCCCCAAGAGCAAGGCTCATGAAAGAGCAAGGTTACATTGGCAGTGGAGTAGAGGGCAACAATTTGGCACACTCAGCAAGAGCATACACAAACTAGAGAGAGAACTGATTGATTTGATTTTGGTGAAGATCTGGATTTGGATACTTCAATTTTTTAAGTGATTCTTCATAATTGAGAGATATGGGCAAAACAATATCCATTCATTGGGACCATAATCTGTGCAGAGCATTGATGCTGCCTAAGCAGTCTCCTTGGCTATTGGGCACAAACCTGGATGGGTCGCCACTCTGACACAGCATACCGGCAAGCTGGCACTCATTTTTGCCAACCTCGGAAGGATGACAAGCAGTCAACCCCACCTGGTATTAATTGAACAGCTGAGTGGGATTTGAACTAAGGATCTTACGATCCCAAGCCCACCACCCTAACCATTAAGCCAACACCAGGCATGCAAAACAATATATAGCACGATGTCTCAAAAAGATTTGTGAAGGTGATGCCAAAACTTGGTGGATGAGTTGGATAGGTGACAAGAACAAGCTGATTAGATTTAGCTTCAGGGCCAGATGTAGATCCGGCCGATCAGTGGAACACAAAATGTAAACTGTTCAACCTGGCAGTGGTACGTACTCCACCAAGTGCCATTGTAGTTATATGAGGGTTTAGGCACCTGGAGGAGATTACTTACCTGATAATTGAGGATAAGAGGTTGTCATGGCTCTTGCATGGTATTACTGGTAGATGGCAGCCACCAGGCTCAAGGCACCGTGTCAACACACAAAGCCTGCCACGTGCTCTACACACAATTATCAATCTGTGACAGATCAAAGTGTTGGGTATTGCCGTGGGAAGCGTGGGAGGGTGGTGAGGTGTTTTGCGGTAAGCTAGGCCAGCTTGCACCAGTGGGAGGACATCCGGTGCACGCAGAGGCAACTTATTGTGATGATCCCACCAAGCAGCCTGCAGGGACTCCTTGTCAGCCTCAGCAGGAGTCTTCATAATTCCACCTAAAACAGGACATGAGTCACAGTGGTAAACCTTCAGCATTTTTTGATACGTACATGTCACATACAATGCTGCTGATAACTCCAACCACATTGACATAAAATTCAGTGCAACTTCTCTTCCACCTTTTAGTTGCTGAAGCTAGTTTTCTGGAGTTACCGGTATGCTGTGCAATGAATGAGAAACGCAACCATTTTGGAGTGCGGCTCTCGACGCAGAGCAGGGTGATTGGTTGGCATTCAAGTCCAGTTTCTTCGAGGACCTCTCGGCGCAGTCCATCAGTCAGCTGTTCTCCAGGTTCCAGATGTCCAGCTGGTAGATACCAGAGTCCATGGCAATCCGGCTTGGCCTCTTGCATCATAAGCACTTCACCCTGTTGTGCAGGTAACCAAAGGCATCTCTAAATGTGGCCATTCAAAGGAAGTGACTCCAAAATAAAAACAATCATAAACAACTATGGAATCAAACAATACACATAAATGCCAACAAATAAAATGAAGATTCTTCCATCCATCCATTGGGACGATACTCTGTCCCAAGCATTGGTGCTGCCGAAGCAGTCTCTTGGGCACAATCCTGGATGGGTCACCACTCCGACACAGGATAATCGAATGGCTCAATCATCCCAGCGAGCTGGTCCTCATTTTTCCGACCTCAGAAGGATGGCAGGGAACTTTCATTCATTGCAAAGCATTCCGGTAACTCCAGAAAACTAGCTTCAGCAACTAAAGCACGTGGTGTTTGATTCAACACAATGTACTCGAGCACGTAGTGTTAAGTTCACAGCAGTTTTGAGAGAATACCGTGGAAGGTGTTCACAGTGAAGCTGCTTCGCTCTGTCTCTTACAAAATGGCGACCCATCGTAAATCAAGCAAGGTTTAGGTTTAGTGGCTAGGTTTCGTGGGAGCTGTTATGATGAGGTTCGTTCTGACGACATTGCAACGAGGTGTGATCGGTCACTCTTGGTTTCATTGCTACTGCCAACATGTTTATAAGCAGATGTGTGCAGCCCTTCACAGCACTTCTGCTCACTGATATTGCAGAACATGCAACTCCATTTTAGAAAGGCCTCGAGTTATATCCTCTCTCAGTGAACAGTAGCCTGGTGTTGGCGCAGTGGTTAGGGTGGGGGCTTGGGATCTAAAAGGTCCTGAGTTCAAGCCCCGTTGGCCGCTGAATTAATATACACCAAGAGGTTGACTCAGCCTGTCATCCTTCAGAGGTCGGCAAAATGAGCACCAGTGTACTGGTAAGGGGGACACTGCATCAGCGGCATAGCCGCGTCCCAACCAGTGCTGCAACCAGCAGCCACAGGCTGCGTGAGAGATATAGAGAGAGAACAGCAGGCTCATCTTGAGGTAGATGTGAGGAGTCTTCGGGCTGGAGTCATGAGTCATGAATTCACAACCCGAGTGTTTCCAGAAGTGTGTTAATTTGGAAATGTAATTTGAGTAGCGTCTTCAGAAACAGTCATCCTTGCCAGCTTCAATGACGAAGGAGAACAGGCACTCGGTAGAGCGCATACCTCCGCACAGGCTGAACAGTTTACGTTTTGTATCCCACTGATGGGCCGGATCCGGATCCGGACCTGAACCAAGATCGAATTGGCTTGTTCTTGTCACCGAACCAACTCATCCACCTAGTTTTGTCATAATTCGCCCACAACTTTGAGATGTCATGCTCTACTGTATATCGTTTTTGGCACCATCTCTCAATGATGAAGAATCACTTAAAAATTCCAGTGTCCGGGTGTGTCGTCACTCAGATGGCGGTCTCCTTGGGTTATTCTGAGGCGGTGCATACCCACCTTCAGGTAGGTGCCTGGACCTTCCTCACTTTCAGAGAGGATGATTACCTGTTTCTGCTATCATCTGAGCTCCCATGTTTGAACTTCAGTGGTGCAGCATTTTCTGAGGTTCGGAGACCATATGGTGGTGAGATCATGGCGGGTGGTTACACCTACTACTGGTCTGGTCCCTCTGATATTTCCCATGCCAAAGAAGTTGCTGCGGCTGTGTTCAATAAGCTGACTCTCATGATAATTGAGGTCACACCGGTCAACAAGCGTGAGGATTCATCACTCTTTGAGTGTCATTTCTCTGGTTTCTGTATTTGCTCCAACTGAGGCGAGTGATCTCGCTGTGAAGAAGACGTTCTATGCCGCGCTTGAGTCGGTGGCTGATCGGTGCCCCAGGCGAGATACTCTTTCAAATCTTGAGCTATTTCAAGGCATCAACTGACACTGATGGGGGGATGGTTATGAGGTTTTGCTCCTTGGGTCTGGAACTGTGAACCAGAATAGTAGTAAGTTCCTTGACTTTTCAAGAAGTCATGGACTGAGGGTAGCTGGTTCATCGTTTCAGCGCCCACAGGCTCATCGCTGGACTTGGTATTCCAACGCTGGTAGGGTGGCAAAGGAGATTGACCATGTGCTCGTTGATGGTTGCTGGAGGATGCTCTGGAGCTGCATGATCTAGCAGAGTGCTCAGTTCCTCAATACCAACCACAGGCTTGAAGTTGCAGCTAACATCCAGGAGAATGGCACCATCCCAGCCTCGGTGGAATATTGGCAAGCTCAAGGATGAGAGGGGAGCAGAGGAGTTTGTGAACAGGCCGAGTGTAGATTGGGGGGGGGGGGTCTGGTTGTTTTGGGGTATCCTGAAGAGTTGTGGAGTGCCTTCACGACTACTGTTCCTTGATGTTGCTGGTGGTTGTTTTGGAAACCACTGTCAGCTGAAGAAGAACTTTGTCTCCCAAGGGACACTTGATATGATTGACCAGAGTCGCAGGGCCAGGCTTGATGGCAGAGCTGAGCTGTTCAGGTAGTTGAGGTGAAAACTATATGTTCGCTGAGAGTAGATGAGAAGGTCGATGTGTTAGGAAAGTGTGAAAGGGTAGAGCATCACCTGTGGTCAAGTGATTGTCATCCTGCTGACAGATGAATTTGTGCATTGCGTTCCTCCAAGCCCATCCATCGGTGTGCTGCTGTTGCAGCGGAGGGTGGTGAGCTCTTGACAGAGGAGTCTGAAGTGAAGACCCGCTGGGCCGGTTACTTTGAGCGGCTGAACCATGCTGACCCACCAGCTGTTGAGTTGGATGTCAGTGGTGTTACTGTCCCTCTTGCTGACCCTCCAATCAACTATGAACCACCTTCATTTGTGGGAATTAAGATTTAGAATTACTCTTTTGAACCTTGTAGAATCATTATTTAGAAATTCTTAGAATTGCCCTTAAGAATTACTTGTAGGTCCGTTGGTCCATTGGACCAAATTTTCATTGGTCTTCAAGGCGTCACAGCAGACCTGCCTGCTGTACTGCTTGAGCATTGGTTTGCCTTTCACCAAGTCCAGATGTGCTTCGGCCAGGGTGGAGATTATACATTCGCTATTATTCTTGTTAAATGATACTATTATTATTCTTGTTAATATTATTTGCATTAATTGATATGCGGTTTGTTACAATGTTATCAATATTTTTGTTATTTAATTGTAAATAGAATGCCATGCCATGGAAGGACCCAATTGGCTGCTCCACACACCTGAGCACAGGTGCATTTAAAACATGGGAATTCTTCCACGTTCTTTGCAGTCGATTAGCCTAATCAACTCAGGAGGTCATGACGATCATTTTAATGCGTCACATTCCACATCAGAATGCTCCAGCAGAACTCCACCAAAAAACATGACTCTGACACACACACACACACACACACACACACACACACACACACACACACACACACACACACACACACACACACACACACACACACACACACACCTCATCCATTTATAGTAGTCTTTAAGTGTATTTTGAGTCCTCGGGGTCTTTTTGGTCTTCAGGAGCTTTTGGATTATCAGGGTTATTTTGTGTCTTTTGGGTCCTCTTGGTCCTCAGGAACTTTTGGGTCATTCGGGTCTTCAGGGGTTTCTCTGTTCTTGAGAGTCTTAAAAGGTCGAAGGGGTGTCAGTTGACTAGAGGGTCAAAAGGGTCCATTTTTTTTTGTAGAAACACTGCGTCACAAAGGTTCTTGTTCTTCATTTCTGATGGACAGACGGATGGAAATAGTCAAACATTGAAGGGGGCCCAACACTTAATATTTTCCCTGGAGACCATTCTGACCCTTGGTGGCCCTGCGTACCTGCACCTGCTTATTATCTGAATGTCCAGTAAAACATGACGAGCGAGCCGTCTCACACCTGATCAATACAGGTGGTGAAACACACCGCCCAAATACTTACACCACCTCAACCTAGGAGCACATGGTCTCTCACCTTGTCGTTAAATATAACTGCAGCAACGATGTAAGAAACCGTTTTACGGAGGATCGGCAGAAATGGTCGGACGGGTTGTCGGTCTTTACGGACGGTCCAATCCTGCACGACCAGCCCTTGCCCGGTGAGGACCGTGTCCAGCTGCAGCTCCAGCTCCTTCGGTTTGTTCATGCGTACCTCTTGCTCACATTGCTGCTCCATCTCGGTCTCTTCCTTGCTCCACACGCGTGCGGTGCGTCCCGCACTTTGGACCTTCCACTCGCGGCGGATGACGTCACAGATCACCGTTTATGACGTAATGGGCGTGGTCTGTGACTGCAACCGCGTCGGTTTCTAATGGTGGTACGAGAGTAAAACAGGCGGTTGTGTTCTGGTGGATCATGTGACCAAATAATTGTCCTGATTACAATATTCGGATAAGCAATGACAAACCAAGCGGTGTTTACGCCGATGAGGTTGTGTATCGAGCGCCGTGTCGTGCGTGGAACGGATTGAACGGATTAAGGTAAAAAAAAAATAAGTCGATTTAAAAGATAATCGTAAACGAGCACAAACATCATCAGCAAGAGAAGGTAGAGTGTATTGATCGAAGGGAAAAGGGGCGGGGAGGGTTCAGCGCGAGAAAAAACCGAACAACTT